>NC_041350.1:9489980-9584980 GCF_004354835.1 Perca flavescens | reverse complement strand
ACAATAACAAACCAAGCAAATATAGAAATATCTTGAAAACAAGTTATATATTACAGTATATGACATGGCTAACATTAAGGTAGCTCACATTGAAATAGACGAAAATCAGATATTTTTTCACCACACAATCAGAAACCTCATGATAAATAATTTAAATGAAGGTAAGATTTGACTTTCTTTTTAAAATATACCTTTCCTGTAATAACACGAATGTTACTTTGGATGTTATTCCACAAAGAACTTGCTCTATAAATGAAATATAAAAAACTATAAAAAAAATATATAAAACTCTATAAAGTTTTTTTCAAGTTATTGGATTTTGGTAAAGGTCATCTGCCCCCTACTGGCTCCTCTTGTTAAATAAGTATGGATATCTGAACTGTAAGTTATGCTATCAAAAATAAATGATGGTGTCTGAGTAAATATATATATATATATATATATATATATATATATATATATATATGTAAATAAATATGAATTTTTTCATACACCGCCATACCAGTGCATAGCTGAAACAATTGCTGTAACTCTTCAATAGGCAGCAAAATATATTATATTGTTTTTTTAGTAGTGCTGTCAGTTAAACGTGTTATTAACGGCGTTAACGCAAACCCATTTTAATGGCATCAATTTTTTTAGCGTGAGATGAACGTTCATTTTGGCCTAGCAAACATTGTAACAACTAGTAACGTTAGAAAAACGAAACAAAACAGGTACAACGCACACACTTGTTTGGACTTGCAAGCCGAGCCGGCCAAAGAGTAGTAGGCTAACGTTACATTTTGAGTGGATGGTGAGCACGAGACACCGAAATGGATGCCAATAAGATTCTGAATGGAAAGTTTACTTTTAAAAATTTATCGTGGGGGACAGTAGTTTCACGCATACACAGCCTGTACTCCACGGAGAAAGCAGCCCAACTGGGAATGCTGCAAACGCTGTCTCATTAACTGGAACGTTAATTGATCACTGGACGTCAGTGAGTAATCAAAATTATTTAGAAGTTACTGCAAACTATATTGACTATGTATATCAGCATACAGTTTTAGGACTGTGTTGTTTGTATAATTTTTTTGGGACTAGTTTTTGTCATTTGGGACATTGTCCATCCCCTTTTCTGTCCAGGAGAATTGTTACATTCCTTATTAGAAAAACGTAAAGGTTACAAATGTCCTGCTGTGGCATCCGGTTTTTGGACCATTTTGTTTGTACTGTATAAGCAAGGTGTCAGTGTTACATCTCAGTTAGGTTAGGTACTTGTAGGAATTGTGCAATAATGTCAGATTCACACATTTTTCTTTTGTTTACAATAAATAAATAATAATTACAAATCTTAAAGTCACGTTCATAAAGTAATTTTCTTTGCATTCATTTGATTCCCAATTAAGATACACTGTTAAGAATGGCTTTTCATTGTTAATATTTACTTAAAAACTGTTCTGAAATGCAAAATAATAGAATTTTATTTATGCGATAAAACATGCGACTAATCGTGATTAACTATAGAAATTTGGCGATTAATCGCAATTATCGTTTGACAGCCATATTTTTTAGTGAAGATCACTATGATCACGGCAAACTGTGTGTATTAAGAGGGAAATCACTGGACTCTTGAATGGTGGCCTGCAAGATATGTTTATTGAATTAATTTTGTGTCAAAGCAATGAAAGGTGATCCACAGTTTATTCCACATTGACATCTGCTGTGCTGACAGTGTGTAGTTAGAAAAAGTCAACTCAGTGTTGAGAAAATGTGAGTGGAAAATTGTAATGATCCACAGACTGGAAACTTTACTATGTTCTCAATTATACACAATCTCATACAGACCCAGTACACAAATGTAGCATTAAAAAAAGGAGAGCAACAAAGCATGGTGATCACGATTCTACAGAAATCTTCCGTCTTGCCATAGGCTCGCTATCTCTTCGCTAGACATCAGAGAAGAAAGCCAGATATATAGAAGAGGCAGTGAGTGGGAGAAGGAAGAACAGGATGGAGTGAGTTAGCTCACTATGCTTCAGTTTGAGGCAGACTGTTAAGGAGAAAAACCTATATCGGAAAGATACATTGAAGCAAATCATGAAGTCAGTTCTGTAATATGTAGTCTACTCTGTACTACTATACACTTTTACATGTTTGTGTTCTAAACTAAAACCAAACTCTGTCTTGAACAAATACAAAAATTCAGAAGTTAAAGTGTTATTGAAATTCTTTCATACTACAGTACGTTACGAATTAAGTTTAAAGCAAAACAGTTTGATTTTGTTGAATGGCTTTGAAACAAATCTGCATGAAATTCATTAATGTGACCGTGACATGAATTTCCACAAATGTTTCTCAGTAAAGTGAAACACTAAGTACGGAAGCCCTGAAAGGCAAAAACTTAAGTTTAACTCCTACGCACGACTTAAATTTAGGTTTTGGCTCCTACTTAGGAGATACTATCTCATACGAGTTAAACTTTTACTTCTTAATTAGGTTGTTTTAAGACCGAGAAAGCTGTGCTGAAGGCTTACTGCATGATACAAAGGGAATTGAAGGTTCAGCCAAATGCAGCATAGACAAAGGTTTTACCTTCTTAGTTAACAACAAATGTCTACTGTAAAACATAATGGAACTGTGTGTAGCGCCGGCTTGGGTTAAACAGTGTAGATATATAGAGCACACAGGCTAATTAATATTCACTGGCTTATAGTCCGATGATGTCATTCACGGTAATGTTAAGAAGCCATGTGTTTGCCAGAAGAGCGAAAAAAGATCACTGCTTGCTTAAGCAAGCTGCTGAGTTTACAAGAATTTGCTTAGTAAGATAAACAGTTGGACTACATATCAGACAACTTTCGTTTCAGCATGTCTGTAGCAATTCGCTATTTGTGCTGTGTAATGGCAGCGGATGAGAGCAGACACACACACACACACACACACACACACACACACACACACACACACACACACACACACACACACCACTTCTATCATGATCAGCCTGTCTGATCTCCACTATGGTATTACACCAAATGTTAAACAGACCCGGGATCTATAGCAATAGAATGGGACCCAACCCAGACCCAGTATATAAGCCATATAAACCAGTGAATCCAAACCTAGTCTATATCCACGACGTTCCACTTCCGGGATTGTTCCGTTGCCATCAGAAATTCCGCCGGATGTCCACTCCTTCCGTTTTGTTTGTGTTGGAATTTTAAATTCTGGTGGATTTATGAGGACTATGGTTAACTGCTCCTCAGATCGCTGCGGGGTAAATCCAAACAGATAGCTAGACTATCTGTCCAATTTGAGTTTACTGTTGAACAACTAAAACAACTTTTGAACATACACATTCCACCAAAACCTTCCCGAGGCCATTTTGCAGCAGCACTGCGGCTTTTCCCGGTGCTAAGCGCCGACTAAGACGATTGTGATTGGTTTAAAGAAATGCCAACAAACCACAGGACGTTTTTCTCTCATACAGGGATGCTGTGTGGACGAGCCAGACCCTCCTCCACAGCGCTGTGGAGGAAGATCTGGCAAAGTGAGACTAATCCGATCCTGTACTGGTCCCGTGTCGAGTTTGGGTAGACCCCTAAAGACTTTTACTACAAGGTGACAGTGCTAATCACAACAAAACTGCACTGTAACCTAAATATATTGCTGTTGAGTTTGTTAAAGCTTTTTGTCCGAGCCCCTGCTCTGCTGCTCACTACACTGGGTAGATGAACATTATCTGCTTTTTAATGCATAAGGCTGTGATTGAAGGTCTGACTATATTCATAACTGAACTGACAGAGATAAGAGAGGCAGCGGGGTCATTACAGGATAAGAGAGATAGTAAATTAAACCAGTAGAAATTCTCTTCTAATATCTTTCTTCCTCACCTCTTCTTCTATCAAGTTCTTTCTATGTTTTTCTGTGACAGAGTGGTTTTAAATAGTGTATAAGAAAACAATGCCTACATTGCTGCTTACTGCTCTTGCTTTACTATAAGGAGGCATGACAAATACATTCTAACCCTGGAATTCCACCAGGCCACCAGGATGCGCCGAATTCTGGTTCTGTTCCGTTGTCCGCCATGCGTCATACCACAGAGGGAGAGTCTCAGAAGCGGAGCGTTTTTCCTGCCCGACTTGCAGATTTCATTGTTTTGGTCATTTTACATAGTTAAATGTTTTCCATTTAAAGTTTAAAGATGTGTGGCTGTGTTGTTAAAACAGGGTAGTGATGTAATATATATACCATTGGCAGTCTCAGTTATTTTTTACTATTTTGAAAAGTAACCAGATGCTCCAGCCCTTCCACTCCCTGCCCGGCCTGTTGCACGCCCTGCTCCACGCTGGTGGAATCACAAGCATTGTCTTGAGTGGCTGTAACTGCTGCCGTTGGCCGTAGCGTCTCTTGAACACAGCGCAGATGCACCAGGTGGAATCTGGCCGCCGCCAGCAATCGCGGCCATTCAAGACAATCCATACAAAAGTGTAAAAATGACATGCTGTTCTTTTAATGGGGATTATGTGCTGGACTTTTTATTTCATTTATTTACCAAATGCAGTGACTTCCTGGAGTCTCTGTTAACCTAGTTATTATCACAGAGTAATTCTTTTATTCCCCCCAATATATACAAATGGGAATAAATCAAATATATACCAATGGGAAAAACGGCCTCTTATGATGACGCTGTCAGCCCCCAGTGTGACCATGAACACTAGTAGAGGATACGATAAACCTAAAGTGCTTGTCATGGGTACACTTCTGACCAGTTTACATCCCAGTGTACACATCCTCATCACACAGTACCTCTGCCCAGCAGGAGGAGCCTATGTATGCGCACTTGTGGTTTAAAGCCCATAAGTGCCTTTTGTGCAGGAGAGGGATGGACCATTAGCTCGCTGACTTGACTTTAGGGACGGATCCTTAACTGAGAGATGCAACCTGGAGAGGTTACAAGAACCTTTTATCTCAATTGCCAGCACATTGTGGAATCTCTTGCCTCAAGCATTTTGATGATTTGATGCATGTGCACTTTTTCAAATTCTTTCAATAATTCAACCATTTATTGTGCTCACTATTAGGCTGGACATTTTGGGGTTTTCAGAAACGACACAGCTTTTTAACTGTGCTACAAAACACACTAAAAACATTAACTTCAATAACGGCTGTAAATGACTGATTGATGGTGACTGGCCCTTTGTCACTGATGATCACCAGTAGCGAACCCTTCAAACAGCAGAGGAAGAACAGCTTTACTGACAGCTGTCAGTCATGCCTCTGCCATTGCAAATAGATAATGGCAAACATACATATGTTTCCCATTATCAATTTTGCAAATAATGGTTAAATAAAAAAACTGATATGGTACAATAAACATAATATAATTTATAATTAGACAAAGCCTTGTTTAAGCTACCCAGTGGAGTTTTTGACCACTAGTAGTGCTATTGAGCCCCATTTGAGCCAAGGGTGAGGCTCAATTTTGTGAGTATCTTGGGTGACATTATACATTATCCTGCGACTTGTTTCACACTATTCCACTGATCGACAGTTAGTGGCAGTAAGGTAGCAAGAAATGTAGCAATGCACCAACAAAGGCAATGAAGAAGAAGCCCGTAAGATAGCAAATGTTGATGTAAACAATGTTGGTTTCAAATTCTATATTATACTATATACTATATATGTTTTATTAGGAAGGAAATGCATCTAAATTCCCCAGGGTAAGTTTAATTTATAAGAAACTCCAATGAAAACCGTACACACCGTCTTCTACACAGCTGCAACATAAACTGACATACATTTCATTACTTGCCCATGTCCGCAAGAGTCTACAGTCTAAAATGTATGACTTTACACGTGGATCAAAATGCGCAGATTGCACGTGTCATCATGTCCTCCTTTGTGTTCACCCAAAGTAATATTAATATAACAAAGTACTTGTACGCTGTCCACATTTTAGTCATGTATATCAGGGTCTTTAGAGTTTTCACTGACAGCACATATTTGGGAAAATAATCACTGTTCAGACATCTAATAATACCATTAGTGCTGATTCAAATGCAAATTTAATATATTGGATAGTTTATTTGTCCCTCAGTGCTCTTTTTTCACAATATATTAATTGTTTTGTGTCTTCAAACCATACAAACTTTAATTCCCTTTTGTTTTCTTTATATTCTCTTCGTCTGAGATACAGTAGTACATGTTAAAGGGTGCTTGTGACTCACAAAGTCCCCGTTGGCCCCAATTGTTTCTGTTATAATGTTGTTAAAGGTCAAATATGAAAAGTTTTAAAGGGCATACGTGCCATGTTCATCATGGCTCACACTGGCATGATTTATACAGGAAACTTTTCTATCTTAAAGTTTTGATTTCAAACTTTGTTGTAATGTGAGTTGAGGGAAGTTCAAGAAATTTATATAGTTAAAAAATGTGATCTCAATTATTTTCAAAAGTGTAAAATGTATGGTGGGCAATACAAAAATCAGGCAGCTCTGCTTAGAAACTGGAGTATTTCTCACCATCTCTGTCTTTCTCTCTGACAGTAAATGGATTCAGAGGTACAATTAGCATCAATCTGCCAAACAGCTCAAATAGATAACTCCATTAATAGACTCCAAAGCAAGATGAGGGAACAGACTGCACAATGAGATGCACTAATAGGGCCAGCAACCCCCCCCCCACACACACACACACACACACACACACACACACACACACACACACACACACACACACACACACACACACACACACACACACACACTTCTTCAGACTTCAATTATCTTTTATCAAAACAGCATTGTGATAGCATTTTCTTACTTAACCAATACTTCATGTAAAACAGCAAAGTAAAAACCCAAATATTATTATCTTCAAACAATAATGAATATCAGGAAGAGAAACAAGAGCTCATGAAAGAAACAATACACCTCACATTATAACATTATTATAATGATATAATAATATATGTAATATATGTAATAATATACAATGACAGAAGTGAAGCCTATAACACTTTCCATTTTATCAGCTGTAATTAAGCTAACATAATTTGGTTGAAAATGCTTCTTTACAGCTGAGACATAAATCTTGTGAAAGGGGTCTTACATATGAACTGTATGGCTACATACATGATATTGTGCTGGAATACAGAGGCTAAAGCTAACATAAGATGTTAGGACCAAGCTGCAACCTCAGGGTCTGAAAAGTAAAGCCAATGTGAAAGTGCCTTAAACCTGCATTCTTTCTAATGGCCAGCACGGGCGACTCCACTGGTTGGAAATAGAAGTCTGATTGTATGGACGACAAACCAATGGGTGACGTCATGGTAGCTACATCCTCTTCTGTGTTTGGGGCTATCTCGGCACACAAGTGTGACTAGAGCTGCTGGAGTGTTAGTCTCGCATTGCCAGATGTTCCTCCACTGTGCTGCAGAGGAGGGTCTGGCTAGTCCACACAGCATTCCGGGATGGGAGAGAAATGTGATTTGGTTTATTGGCATGTCTTTAAACCAATCAGAATCGTCTTGGGCGGTGCTAAGCGTCACACGGAGCCATGGTGCCGCTGCAAAGTATCCTCGGGAAGGAATTTGTTTTGGTGGAATGTGTAATTTTAAAAGTTGTTTTAGTCTAGCAACAGAAAACTCAGATTCAACAGACAATCTAGCTGTCTCGATATAGGTACCTTGCAGAGATCTGAGGAGCAGTTAAAGGGATATTTCACCGTTGGAAAGATGAATATATCTATAAATTGGGTCACTTATGTAGTAGAAATGTGACATTTTTAGAAATTGGTAGCTATTAAGCCGAGAAAAGCCAGAAAATGTGTTTTTGGCTCATGTGGAGGAAATACACCAAATCCCAGACTGCACTTGCTACTCCCAAGCCACGCCTACTGTTTACAGACAGACAGTGAGACAGTCAACTCAACTCAAATGTGTTTTATTGTCATTCATTCAACCATATACACGAAACAACATTTCACCGTGGCTCATGTGGTGTTACACATTTAAAATATATAAAAACGACAATATATAAAAGCGACATACGAAACAGGCTACATTTAGTGCACATACATTATATGCTCCGTAAAGTTCAGCTAACACATACTAGCATTAGCGCTTGGTGGGCTGTAAACACAGAGTATAAACACCAATGTATCCCAGTGGTACACATGTGCGGTAGTTGGAATGCACATAATTGTTGTAAAAGTTTTCTGCTGAGAAAGTTTAGCAAAGATCCAAGATGGCTGACGCTTGTTTTGCTTCGGCAATACTCGGAGAAAGACGATAGTCCAACCCCCATTTGGGCGGGTTGAAAACAATGCGGAGGTAGCTCCTACTACTGGTTCTAGTCCATTGCCTCTGGTCAAAAAAATCTTCCGATGACGTAAAAATCGCCATTTTCCGTCATCGGAAGATTTTTTCCAGAACCACAATACAGAGATCTCTCGTCTTAGGGGGACATGAGGGAGGGAAGCACGGTTGTTTAAAAATACTACCTTGTTTCTACTGATACAAAGCTTAATGCTAAATCGGTGAAGTATCCCTTTAACTATAGTCCAAGAGTAAGGTAAGTAAGGTCATCCTGCCGAAAAGAAGGACATATGGCGGAATTTCCGGCGGCAACGGAGCAATCCCGGAAGTCCAATAAAGACCAAGAACAGATGTGCTAATGTTACCCTAAACTCTGATAACATCCAAGACCGGCTTCAAGACAGTATATATATAGCATAAGTTCAGTGAGAAACACTTTCCTTTTGCATCCTGCCATTCACTACTCTCACGCATGCACAGTCATTATTTCCTTAATGTTCAATTTGGGCCTGTCAATCATGACATCAGCTGTTCTCATCAGCTGGTCATGTCAGCTGATCTCATCTATCCAATAACACAGCGACAACAACTAACAATGATACTATGAATAAACATTAGCGTAATTACAAATCAATGTTTAATTGAATACATCAGAAACATATATTTTTTCCTTCTACCTCCACTACCACTCACGTGTCATCCCATCTCCCTTCTCAGTAAAGGTCAGCTCTAGCTCACACTATAAGCTTCCTGCATATTTGTTCCTCAGATCCGGTCAGCACAACAATCATATTTCAGCCTTCTGAGTTCCAACTGTCACTCCACTTGTTCTATTAATCAGTGTAGAATGATACACTATATCCAAAGAATTCAATGTGTGGGCACCTGATTTGACACTGACATTTATCAATGGGTCAATACTGGAGCTCTGACATACATAGTGCATTACGTGTTTTGTGAAAAGGGTTCAATTTAATTGACTTAAAAAAGCCAGAGCAAATAAAAAGAGAGAGGTACTGTACTCTAAAGGAGGATGTTATGTACATTATTAAATAGTATCATCTTCAAGAGTGTCTGTTTTTTGAGAGTCCGTGTCCTGAGGATGAATAGGGGATTGTTGTAAACTGAATTATCCTTCACTTGAATAGCAATATACAGTATATATATACACAGTATATACGAAAAGGGTCTTTTGAATGGCAAGCTCATAGTGCTGGGCGGTATACCGGTTTAAACTGTATACCGGTATTAATTTCCCATATTATATGAATTTTTCATATACCGTAATACCGGTGCATGGCTGTGGAGCGTGCTGCGGCACAGGTTAAACTGCAAGTGAATTGATAACGGGACCATTGTTAACTGCTTACCCTTCTCACTCATGGTAGTAACTTTATAACACAACAATTAATAACCCCCAACTAACTCTCTTTCACAGGATAAAACACCATAGCACAGAACAAATTGTGACATCAAATTTGTAACACTAATAATTGTAAATTTCCATATGTACACCGCAGAATGGCATGCTGGCTAACATTATAGCTGCTAGCTAGTCAGTGTGTATATATATATATATACAGTGGGGGAAATAAGTATTTGACCCCTTGCTGATTTTTCAGGTTTGCCCACTTACAAAGAATGCAAAAATCTACAATTGTAATCATATGTACATTCTAACAGTGAAAGACAGAATCCCAAAGAAAATTCCAGAAAATCACATCCTATGAATTTATTAAAATTGATAACCATCTGATGAGGAAAAACAAGTATTTGACCCCCTGGACAAACAGCATGTTAATATTTTGTAGAAAAGCCATTATTGGCCAGCACAGATGTCAAACGATTTTTATAGTTGGTGACAAGGTTTGTGCACATTTGGGCAGGGATGTTGGCCCACTCCTCCCTGCAGACAGCCTCCAAATCATTCAGGTTCCGAGGTTGTCGCCTGGCAACTCGAATTTTAAGCTCCCTTCAAAGATTTTCAATCGGATTCAGGTCTGGAGACTGGCTAGGCCACTCCAGAACCTTGATGTGCTTCTTCTTCAGCCACTCTTTTGTTGCTTTGGCGGTGTGCTTAGGGTCGTTGTCGTGCTGAAACACCCATCCTCGACCCATCTTCAGCTCTCTCACTGAGGGAAGGAGATGTCGGTCCAGAATTCCACAATACATGGCCCCGTCCATCCTCCCCTCAATACGATGGAGTTGTCCCGTCCCCTTGGCTGAAAAGCACCCCCAAAGCATGATGTTGCCACCACCATGCTTGACGGTGGGGATGGTGTTCTTTGGGTTGTACTCTGTGTTCTTTGCCCTCCAAAACGAAGTTGAGGCTAAAAAGTTCTATTTTGGTCTCATCTGACCACATCACCTTCTTCCAGGCCTCTTCTGAGTCATCCAGGTGGTGAATGGCGAACTTCATGCGGGCCTGTACATGTTTCTTCTTGAGCAGGGGGGACCTTGCGTGCGCTGCAGGATTTCAATCCATGACGGCGTAGTGTGTTACCAACCGTTTCTTTTGTAACTGTGGTCCCAGCTGCCTTCAGTTGATTCATCAGTTCCCCCCTTGTGGTTTTGGGATGATTCCTCACCGTTCGCATGATCAGGGACACCCCACGAGGCAAGATCTTGTGTGGAGCCCCAGACCGAGGGAGGTTGGCGGTGGTGTGGTGCTTCTTCCATTTCCTGATAACTGCACCGACAGTTGATCTTTTCTATCCAAGTTGCTTTCCGATTCTCTTGTAGCCCATCCCAGCCTTGTGCAGATCAACAATCTTGTCCCTGATGTCCGTAGAAAGCTCTTTGGTCTTGCCCATGGTGGTGATGTTGGATGCTGGTTGTTTGGGTGTTGACAGGTGTCTTTTATACAGGTAACGAGGTGAGGCAGGTGTATTTGATGTAGATTATTGGTTCGGATTGGGGCTGTGTCTTAAAGAAAGACTAACTGGCTTGTAGGAGCCAGAATACTTGCTGTTTGTCCAGGGGGTCAAATACTTGTTTTTCCTCATCAGATGGTTATCAATTTTAATAAATTCATATGATGTGATTTTCTGGAATTTTCTTTGGGATTCTGTCTTTCCCTGTTAGAATGTACATATGATTACAATTGTAGATTTTTGCATTCTTTGTAAGTGGGCAAACCTGCAAAATCAGCAAGGGGTCAAATACTTATTTCCCCCACTGTATATATATATATAAATGATGAATGTTCATGTTACTGACTGCTAATCTTAGACAAAGATACAAAACACCCAGTTCCACCATAGATGCCATCCTTTCACCCAAAAAAAAACCTGGAAAAGAATATTGCAAAATTTATATTGCAAGCACCTTCAAAAAAAAGTGAATTTGTCCTATAATAAATAATATATATTTGTCCTATAATAAATTATAAATATATATATATATATATAGGTAGCCAGGTAGCATAGCAATCTGTTTAGCTCGGAGAAGCTCCGGTCATTGATGACATTAAAGAACAGAGAACACAGATAGAAGATGAAGAAAGAACGGAGATACAGCAGAACAACGTGTGTCCAAGAGAGGAGCCGTCTGCTGTTCAGAGTTTTTTGTTTTCAAAATAATCTGACACAATTTAACCCATGTTGTTGCTGGTCACACTAACGTTACTCGTCACGCTAAGGTTACTCAGACCTGCTCAAGCCCTGTCACTTCAAGCATGCGGCAGAGCCACTTTAGGAATGCAATAACAATCCACCTACAGTCCTGCTACAGAGCGTCAAGAAAAACAGGTTTAGAGCAATAATTAAAACACTAGATTTTTCTGAAATACTTCTGCCAAACTACTACTGTTATTCAAACATAGAAGCGAGCTGACGGCGGAGCTACGTTCAGTCGCCCACTTTTCTACAACATAACGTTACCAGTGGCCAAGGTAGTGGTTATATAGCTAACTTAACTATTTTTTTTTGAAAAGGAAACAAAGTTGTTGGTATGTATGTGTATTTATCTAATTTAATTTAATTTTACTACTTTGCAGTTTGCACAATAAAAATAGTTTAGATTCTGTAACTTGCATTCCACTTCATATAACGTTATTGTATAATGTTGTGGAGCCAAGCAAACCCTTTAGCAATCAAAGCTTTTAGTAAACATGCTGTTTTTTATATATATGTATGTCCTCCTGACAGAAGTATAAGCCATTATAAACTTATATAAAGGCCCAGTCAAGCAAAAGAACAAAAATACCGTCATATACCGTGAGACCGCCAGAATCTTAAAAAATACCGTGATACAAATTTGTGGTCATACCGCCCAGCACTACAATTTCAGTTTCAAAGCCCTTCAAAAACTTGAAAATTATCCCTTTAAAGTACCTTCAGAACAGATAAAAATGTGTATTTAATTTTTGATTAATTGCGAGTTAATTATGCACAATCTTGCGATTAATTGCAATTAAATATTTTAATTGATTGACATTTATTTAGAGAAATCATGTGTGCTTTGTTCCACTGACAAATATGACAAGAGGGATGCAGGTAAAACATATAAAGTAGAGAAATATGATGAAATAATACAGTAATCAAAGCGTGTCTATGCTTGATGAAGGTACCAGGTATTGAAAATTATTTTAATCCGTTAAGTACAGTATATGGATAGACAACGGTATAATCATATTGTTGAATGGAAATTAAGTGTCCTTGAGCAGAACGCTGAACACCAGAGAATGAGAGAAATATTGTATAGCGCTTTGTCCTGCTCAGGTATAACAGCCTCTATAAATACAGTATGTGCAGTCCATTCTTAGAGAGCTTGGGTTAAAAAAAGACTATTGAGACATTGTATGTCTGTGTGTGATAGAGCTATTAAAAAAAAGAAAAAAAAGTGAATCTTCCTCATTCATCTGATATTGATGCTAAAGCAGCTACTGTAGCTGTTCCTGGCACTTTTTGTGTATTGATGTGCTCAACGGAGTTCATTCTTCTTGTTACTGCCATACAGTCACTTTGTTGAACACACAGTCACTAGTGGTTTTGCATCTTCCACCCTTTGTCCTTGGCCTATAAATCCCACTTGTTTCTCATTCAAATCCACAACAAAAATAAACCATCAGTTTTCAGAGTTCAGATTGTCTTATCCTGCTTAAAGATCACATTTTACCCGACATTTGCAGTTGGATGAAAAGCATTCACCTACATAATGATAAATAGTTTTTTAGAAGAGTTGACAGCTCCTCTTCATTACCTTCTCAACCATGACAAGCTTTCCATTCTAGCATGTCACATATGTCTAGCATGTCCCGCCCACAATGGCAAATTTCATCTTCAAAGCCCTTTTAGTTAGAAGTATACCGAATCTCAAATACCACTTGAGCATTAAAAAAAAGACAAAGGTAAAACGACAAAGATAGCTTCAGACAAAGGTATTAGACAAAAGCAGGCTTTGTCCATATCCATAAACACCCTATTCCTATTTAGCTGTAATCTTGCTGTCCAAAAACATCGACAACATTCAGTTCTGTCTTACTGTTATTAGAGAAACGTATCCCCATAAAATTTGGTTTGAATGATATCTTATGACAAATCATGCACAGTTTTTCTTGTATTATCCTACGACTCTCCAGCAACATAAACTGCAGTGCAGAACACGTTTAGGCAACCAAACTTCTTGGTTAGGTTTTTGAAGAGATCATGGTTGGGGCTAACATGAGTGTGTTTGTTATGTACGCGACGTAAGTTAAGTACGGGAGTTACATAATGAAAGTAAGTTTAAACAAATCAACATTGACTTATGACAAACAGCGGTCTCTTGTGTTTGTATGACCCATCCCAACCTCCTACCTACGTACACTTTGTCACTCTTTATACTACATCGCCTGACTTCCTCATTAAGGCTCGGACACACCAACCCGACGGCCGACCGTCCGCAGAAAAGGCAGTCTGACTGATCAGTCGGCTCCCGTCTCTCAAAAAAGTGCCTTGGAACACACCGAAGCGACGCCATCTTGAGCGTACGTTCTGTGCGTGCGCAAGACGTAATACGTCTCCATAACAGCAGGTGCCGCTAATCTGTATTGTCGCCCAAAAAATTAAAACCAGAAATGACGGAACATCTCTCTAGACCTAGTAAACACAGAGCACGCTGTCGTCAGTCATTGTTTTCATCAGAGAGTGTTGATAGTGGTCAAGAAGGCTCGCTGTTGTCATTACTCGCTGAACAGAATAAAATACGATGGCTAGTAATACAAAGATACTGGCGTTGTCAGCTCTCTGGCTTCTTCTTGTGGAATAAGCACTGATTCGCTAGTCAAGGGCTAGCACTCCACCAATCAGATTGGTCATTGAGTCTGACTGCCCACTGGCCGATTCAACAAGTCAAATCGGCCAAAATGGATGCCGACAGCTCGGAACACACCGACGACACGGAACAAACCGAACAGACTCGAGTCAATGACTCAGACTGTCTGACGGCCGATAATCAGGTTGGTGTGTCAGAGCCTTTAGAGGCAGCCCTGCTAGTCCTGGCTCACAAATACGTGGGTTATATACAAATTGAATGGTGCATTACTTTTGGTAGGTATAAGTACGAACAGTGAATGACAACAGCGTGACAACAGACATGTTGGAGCTACCCACAAGGCCCTGGCTCGCTCATGGACTCACCTTGTCTGTCAAGCCATAACATCTAGACTGCGAATGTCTACGATTTATTGGAAATGGTGTTCATCAAAGGCATCATTAAAAAAACATAAATATTGAAACATTATATTAGGTTGTTTCAAAGAAATATCACCGTGATTTAAATATATGGAGTGAGCCATATGACATACTGTTGAGAAAGGCTCTGTTCAAAAGCTGGATTTTTAGTGATTAGCGTAGTTGAGTAAAATAAGTAAACTTAAATGGGATTTTAAATTAGGTTTTATTACTTCTAGACTAGAACAGAACCCAGAAGTTCTGGTTGCACTTATATATGAAAATGCTTATGTAATGACTTCACGGATATACAAATTAGCACGTGGCATTATCTAGCCACATCCAGCAACATTTTAATTCTTGGAAAAACATTTCTAGACAAAAATCATTACATGGACTGTGTGTGTGTGTGTTCCAAACTCACACACACACACACACACACAGATCATGAAATCAGTACAGTGTGACTTTGCTACAAGGCCTCTTAGCTTCACTACCAAGGTTATTGAAAACAGCTTACTGATTTGTGCAGTCCAACACAGCAGGAGGGGGGGGGGTACAGTTATAAATTAAAGTTATTGGTTCAACTCAGTCTTTGAAGTGGTTCAAATGTCACAACAAAGTAAAACATATGCATATATTTTTTCAAAGTGATCTTTTGCTTTCTTTTGATGTCCCTTCTCCCTTTGTGTCCAGTTTGTGTCAGCAATTAAACTCCCTTTTGCAAAGACTATAGTTTTCGTCTGTTCGGGATGCTGCAAGTGAAAGTAAAACATTGCTTTACATATTTAAAAAAAAAAAATGTATACGTAGTCTGCCTGAACAAGATTAACAATCTGCATCAGTTTATTAAACAGATAAATTCTACCTACTGTACTTTAGGCATAACCCAACAAAATACATCACAGCACTAAAACAACATTTGGTTGAGGTTATTATTAGGTTTAGCAAAAAGGTAAGTAAGCTTGTTTGGGTTGGGTAAGGTATTTTTGGCGACAGAAAAAGTTGCTGAAAGTAAAGAACTCACAGTGGAAAATGTTTATATTGGCAAATTAACATGAGTCACTGTGATGACAGAAAATCTATACACAATGCAGTCACCCTCACTAATTTTGCTATTGAGAAACACATGTTTATATATTGTTTGAATACTTTTATTTTAATAAATAATACGTTTTCGATCAGAGATCTTCAACTGGGGTTCTGCGACCCATTGGGGGTCCTCATAGTTATAGGACTGCCAAATAGTTTTTTGATCATTTTTAAATGGTTTTCTTCTCCAAAAATTGTGTAAACAATATACATTAACATGAACCCAACATATTATTAGCAAAGATAGATCGGCCTATTCATGAAAGAAGAAAAAACACTTTCATTTACACAACACTGATGATAGACTTACTATAGGTAGCCACTAGCCATACACAGATACAGTTGTTGTATTGTAATTTTTTATTTGATGTTATTTATCCTGCCTGCAGAAATTATTTTCTCTTTCTGCAATTTGGCAACCTTCAGACAGCAGGAATGAATGGTCAATTCATTAATTTAAAGTGCAATGACTTTATCTCCACCACCAAGGCCCTACTTTGCTAACTACACATGTTAGTCAGCTTAATAAAGGTACAACATTTGAGGGGGAACTAAATAACACTTGAGAATACCTTTCATTTAAGCATAAGATACAAATTGGATCAAGGTTCAATGCAATAGAGAGTAATTGTGCTTCATGTTAGGGTTTTCTTTCAACTATGGTCAACATAAGACAGTGGTTGGGTGTCTATGAAACTGAAGCATGCTTGAGATGACGAAGAGATTGCATTACAGCACTGACAATAATAATGAGGTTCCAGACAATCACCGTGTGTCAATAAAAAAACTGGTTACACTTTTCTTGAAGGTATCTACATAAGAGTGACATGACACTGTCATGAACATGTCATAAACATTAAAAACAAGTCATAAACATTTATGACATAACGCTTCTGTCATTAAGTGTCATTCAGTTTTTGTCAAGTTAGGGTTAGGGTTAGGGTTCATGTGTCATGACAGTGTCATGTGTTCATGACAGTGTCATGTCACTTTTATGTAGATACCTTCAAGTAAAGTGTTACCAAAAAACTCAACAATGTGTTGATAAAGACAGAATCAGCTGTGTGGAAGCCACATTGGTAGCCTTGGTTCTGATTTGACTCAGTGTCTGCCTGCTGCATAAACTGTGTTCCATGCAGTAGTATTCCATCACAAACTCTGCATGGGGCACATTTTCAAAGCACTTGCTATATCTCTTTGCTTGTCCTCCATGTTTCTGATTTTGTGTTTCCCCCAGTTAAATATTTTCCCTCCGTTTTTCATCTACTTTGCAGTGTCTCTTCTCCCTCCTGTCACCCTTACCAATTTATTCATCAGCTGTTGTACATTAGATTCTCTACTGAGCTCTAACTCTTTGGGCTTTCCACAGTGTGATTTAAGATTTACATTACTGTTGTCTTTGCTGAGGCAGGGAGCTGAATACTCCATTCAAAAATAAAGAAAGTGCACATGCCTAAACTTGCATCTCTCTTTCAAAAAGGTGGTTGTAAGGAACGGAATGTCTGACAACTGTCTATCTCTGTTCTCTGCAAAGAAGTGGGACGATGCATTGACCATGATGCCATTGAACAAATCTCCACTTAGACATTACAGAGTTGTACCTGCTGCTCACACTTGGTGGAATGGGCACACACAGTTGGGTTCTTAACTTTCAGTGCATAGGGCTGTTAAATGCCATCATACAGCTGATACATTTAACAGGGTTTACTAAAGACTCTGTGTCCCATGTAGGACGCAGTGGCACACGCAGGGCATATATAAAAAGCAGTTTATCCCTGTTTGGCTCCAGAGAGGTGGAAAGATAAAAAGCATCCATGTGAACTGTCTTGCATTTGAAAGAACTCCAAATGCTCTTAAGTATGACAAACGGGTTGTGCCTCTGTATTAGCACTGCTGCCTTCCCTCTAATGAGCATTGGGCTTCAAGGGACTAACAGAGCATAACATTAATTCCCCCACTTGGCGTACTTTAAGAAAAGCAGTTGAGCTGTCTTAATAAACAATAGCTTAAGACGGATTCATTCGATGAATTGAAGGTCACCTTAGCAGTGTTACTTTCGTCAACTTTAACTGGTGGGAAATAATGTCCAGTTGAAGCAGACTTGTTATCCCCCCATAGTACAATTTATTTTAGGTGGATCAGAACTCGGCACTACTTAGTCGCAGACCAAAACAACCAAACCAAGACCCTTTAGAGTAAGTGTTCTCACGAACAAATTCTCAAGCGTTTCGTTTGTTGGGTATGTGATCCACACTCTGCAATTTGGGCTAAACAGCTCCTGATGAGCAAAGTCGCTAGCAGCTAGTCAATCCTACCTAGACAAAGTATGTTGCCTTCTTGATATTTAGGCAGATATGACCTTCTTCAAAACCTGCCTGTGCTCAATTTCTCACTCCCAGACACACCTATAAGAGGAGTACACATTCTTTTCACTTCTCATAGCTTTCAGTAATGCATTTTGGTTCACTTGAATTCTTCTTTGTGTGTAAACCCAGTACAGTCCAAAGATTCGCGACAAGACGAAACCGTTTAAGAACGTTGCAGAGAAAAGTTGCAGTGGTTTGAGCCGGCCCGTCTCAGTTCGACTCCAACCAGCTGCTGGTGTCACTGTGACTCAGCTGGTCGAGTGTCCAGAGGCTGGTTTTAGAACGTAAGAGACGTCACCTGTTTCAACAGCCAATAGCGAATTCATCTTGTAAAGTCAGCTCCAAAACAATGATCCATAATCCATTTTATTTCTGTTACAAATTGTTAACGGAGGCTGAACGTGCGTCCGCAAACACGTACGGTGGAGCGAGCTAGAGAGTGACTGAAGAGAGGAAGCGCCTAGGACAAAGCCGTGAATCAGAGAAATAAAACGTGTTTTTGCCGATTCATCACTAGAAATGTAACTGTAGCAAGCATCTCACTATCACTTATGTCATCTACATTCATATTTAGATGCAACAAATGATATATCCAGCTACAAAAAGCTTGGAAGTCAGAAGTTAAGAGGGAAGTACAAAGAATCGCTGCTATGGAGATGATACACCGTCGTGTCTCGTCTCTTTGGTGTAAACTGGCAGGTTTCAGAACGCTGCAGACTGATGCGTTGCAAATAGTTGCAAGTTTCAACTCTATCAAGACTCGTTGCTAATCTTTGGTCTGAATTGGGCTTAAAGAAACCTGGCAAGAAGACAATACAACATGACAAGAAGAGCTAGCAGAGGTAGAATGTGAGAAACTTCTCTTTAGTTGGAGTTGAAGGAGTGACTGAATGGATGCCCATGTCCTTACACCACCATGTAGACCACAGTGGTTGAGGATGCAGGCACACTGTGGTTCATCTTTACTACTCCAGGGACCAGTCCTCCATTCAGCGGCCTGACCCCCTCAGACTCCAAGCTATGAGCAGATGTCTTGGTCTGGTCAAGCAGCAATCACTTTATTTACCTGCAATATTGCTTCCTACCCGTAGTACTTGGCATTTGAGCCATTTTTGCAAACTGGGGGTGATAGAAATGGCATAGGCTACAGCTTCACCTTCTCCAGTAGTGGCAGAAAAAGGCAGAGAGCGGGAGCATTCATCAACCTCGGACCATAGAACATGTGCAATCCCATCCACACCTAAGGGTGGATCGTCATGACATGAGTAAAAAAATATGTGTAAAATATGTATATGTTGTTTCTATCTATTCTATTTTCTCCAACGTATATCCTTGATTGACGTCTTCACATTATACATTGGTCACATAAGTCATTTTTGTATCAAGGACACTCACAGTGCCGAGGTCATGTAACAGTGTGAGTGTTGTCAAAACCATAAATCCGTCCTATATCATCATATATGTCCTTCTCGTTCACCTTATTTTGTCAATATCACCTGTTGATTGTCTGGACAGGCAGAGCTTTCGCAGAAACTGCTTCAAAAATAGCAATCTCATGTCCAGAATGACTGTCCTACTTTAGTAATGCTTAACAGCCGCTGAAATAAACTCAAAGTAATTAGGACAATCATGTCTGAGTCTGACACAAGAACTCAATGCTATAACCAAACCTTTCCCCAATCTATTTTTTTCTCTTTATTCCGTCGACTGCAGTCTAAGAAAAGAAAAAAATTTAACTACTTATCTCTCTTTGAATGAATAGCCTACATTAGGAATAAGTGTGGATTGGTGACTCTCTTCTTTACTTTCTCTGTCTGAGTTGCAATTTCCATTAACCTGGAGCAGAGCAATATTGCATCTCAATAAATGAATGACCTGCACTGGCAACACACCCTGATTATGTTTTTTGTGAAACTGCAAACAGTGTTTACATTTTTTACTCAGTATGAATTGAAAATGGCATCTACTATTACTTTTATATTGTGTTGTCATTCATTTTGTTTGACTTGATGCCAGCTCTCTCAAACTGTGGATTTCACATTATGAAACAAAAAAAGTAATCTACAAGATAATTGTCAAAAGAAAAATTGTATGATTTGTGACAACTGAAAATCCTGCAGAATACTGGCAACCGGTCTATAGAGTTTTACTGCTGCAGTAACCGCATGCCCCTTGTGACACTGAGCAGCTGGTAGGGACATTTAATAAATGCATACTCAATTTAGAAGTGAGGAATTATTTTTGGCCTAATTTAGCATTGCAATGTGCTATAATTTGATGAGGCAAAGAAGAGGCAGATATATGTGCCAACTAAAAGTAAATGAATTCAGAGCTCCAATTAGCATTGGTGTTCCAAACAGCTCAAACTAAT
Organism: Perca flavescens; assembly: GCF_004354835.1. Taxonomy (NCBI): domain Eukaryota; kingdom Metazoa; phylum Chordata; class Actinopteri; order Perciformes; family Percidae; genus Perca; species Perca flavescens. The sequence continues at coordinate 9,564,193 of NC_041350.1, read as the reverse complement.
GAATTGTAATGGCCTCCACAGCAAGATGTTGCAATAGACTGCATGGAGAAAGAGATACGTTGAGCCAGCTTCACTCTTTACCTCAATCCTTCTCCCACTTGCTTTTTGTGGCTTTCTGCTTATCTCCCTATCAGGTGTTCCTCCCTACCTCTCTTTCTCTTATATCTCTCCTATTTGACTTTGTCTCACTTTGTCTCTGCCAAGAACATGGCGGCAGGCAGGTGCAGCAGGTTTGGTGTGCTGGGGCCATTCCTGCTTTATGCGTTTATTTTGACATTATCAGTTCCACAGTTTGAGGAACGAGCATGGCACCTGAATTTAAATATATATGGAAACCTGGTGGAGGCAAATGTTGCCATCAGGTTTGGGGGAAAGCACTTTGGCTACGGAAAGACCATAGTGGCTGCTACATTCGTGTTTCCCAGCCTCACGACCTCATTTAAAAAAAGATGCCAGATTGCAAGGCGAAATGCTAATCATTATCCTGTGTCTCCTATTATCGGGAGACGTTCATCAATGCCCAGGCCCCATCTTCAATATCGGAGAATCTGACGAAATGAGGGGCTGTGGCGACTCTGTGTGCGCCTGCCCGGCTGGACCAAATGCTGCGAGTGTCTCCGATCATTTTCACCTGGATCTACCAAGCCAACCGGTATATGGTGACTCGTGTTTTGGGTTCTCTGGGCAGGTTATGTGTACAGCGGAAAGTGCCATACATGAGGAGAAATATTGCAAAGGAGCAATGAACGAAGGAGCAACAAATGATCAGTCGAGTTTGGAGTTGGATCAGTTGGGAAAGAGTAGCCGAGGAGCAGAGGGAGAACGACATGGAGCCTTGGGGAGCATGTGGCGGTTGAATGCCACGGAACGGATTATTTTGCGATATAAGAGAAGTAACTTGCCTCAGTCTAAACTACAATCACGGAGGTATGATTTGACACTTCTTCATACACTCACCCACGCTAAAGTTATCTGGGACGTTAAATCGAAACCTAAAGGACTGCTGGGGGGACATTTAAATGTTAGGAGTATTTCCTCTAAAACCGAGCAGGTGGAAAAACTACTCACTGAATCGAACTTGGATTTTATTTGTCTTTCGGAGACCTGGTTAACAAAGACATCTCCTCAAGCAGCCTTCTGCTTTCCGGGCTATAGCATATTTAGAAGGGATAGGTCTACTGGAAGAGGTGGTGGACTACTTTTCTATGTTAAAGAGTATTTACAATGCCAACAGATAAATCTGCAAGATAAACTGGATGTAGAGATGGAATGTATTGCTTTAACCATAAATGTGTCACCCCATATGTCATTCATTTTAGTTGGTGTTTATAGACCACCTTCTGCTGAAGATACATTTTATATAGCATTTAAGGAGATTTTTAAATATCTACATACCCTAGGTAAAGAAGTAATTGTACTAGGGGATTTTAATGTAAATTGGTTAGATAATAATAGTAGGAAATGGTTAGAGGAAATAACAGGTCTTTATAACTTGGAATAGTTAATAAAAGGACCGACAAGGATAACCAAAACTTCTAAAAGACATATCGACCTGGTATTTTCAAATAAATCTGACAGAATAATAAAATCTTTAAATTTCATTACAGGTATGTCAGATCATAATTTGATTCTGATAGCACGGAAATTAAACAAAAGTAGATTTACATTCAGAATAAATAAGAAAGAGACACTTTTAAAAATACCTAATAAAGATTTGGCACATTTTGACCAAGAGTTAGAGAAGGTAGACTGGAATGTTTTGAATTCTGATCATGAAATAGGCTCCTTCTGTGGGAGCTTTTTAGATCTAATTAACAACATCAAGGTGAAATTTACTAATAAATGTGTTAACTTGTGCAAAAAGGCACATTTACCCTGGTTGACAAAAGACATTTGGAAATTGATGAGGAGAAGAGATTACCTGCTTAAAAAAGCCTTAAAATCAAACATTGAAAATGATATGCGTCTATTTAAGGATTATCGGAATAAAGTAGTGAAAGAACTAAGGACTTCGAAAGCGAACTTTTTTATTGATTTGATAACACAAGCTAAAGGAAATAATCACTTAGTCTGGAAGCACATTGATACTATTTCTCGGAAAAAAACATCTCAGAAATGTTATGAAATGAAAATAAACAATGTCTTAATGCAAGAAGAATCAAAGGTAAGGTGCTTTTAATAGTTTTTTTTAAAGATTCTGTTAACGATTTGGTTGTTGTTTTTGGTTATAGAAAAATGGACTTAAAAATTCAAAGTCGCAGGATTGTTGTGGTTTAGATTTGTGTACGATTAAAAGGAATTCTGCCACATATGTCGACCTATTACTCAGCTAATCAATCGATCCATCAGAGAAGCGGTCTTCCCTGACAGTGATTACACCTTTGCATAAGGGAGGAGATGAAGCTGAGCTGGCCAACTACAGACCAGTGAGTATCCTACCTGTAATATCGAAGTTAGTTGAGAAAGTAGTGGCCAGACAACTGATGGATCATTTGAATTATGGAGAGTACCCCCTGAATCCACTTCAGTTTGGTTTTAGAAAACATCATTCAACTGAAACGGCACTTTGTTATTTTGTTGAACAACTTAAAGCCGGGTTGGATAAAGGGGGGGTGGAGGGTGACATATTTTTAGACCTGAAAAGAGCTTTTGAACGGGTAAACCATAACATCCTGCTATCTAAATTGTCCAATCATAATATTTCTAACAAGACATTACGATGGTTTAAATCATATTTAGAGAATAGGAAGCACTGCACAAGAATTAAGAGCACTATGTCTTCTTTTTTGGACTGCCCAGTTGGGGTGCCACTAGGCTCCATTCTGGGCCCTCTTTTGTTCAGTGTTTTTATAAATGATCTTCCAGCTATCTGTCCTGACGTTCATGTCCAAATGTGTGCCGATGACGCGGTGATATATGTCCATGCAAAATCAGGTCAAAAAGCAGCAGCTGTGCTCCAGGGAGCGATGGAAAAAATCTCAGACTGGATGGTACAATCATGCTTGACATTACATTTTAGTAAAACTGTCAGCATGTTCTTTTCAATAAGGAATAAGTTTCACGATGTGCCGGAAATTGTGGTAAAAGGTACAAGGATTCAGAAAGTTGAGTCGGTCAAGTATTTGGGCGTAGTGTTGGATAGGACACTAACCGATTCTGCGTTACAGCCGCTTCAAACCTTGTACAAGCAGGCACTTAAAATTTTAGATAAAAAACCTTTTTCATACCATCACTGTAACATTGTGAAGAAATATAAATTATTAACGTTTGACAATTTCGTTGTTTTTTCAAATTTCAAATTTAGTATACAAGATTCTTCATAATTTGGCCCCACAGTCCCTGAGAAAGTTTGTGAAACCTTGTGAAGAGGCAGGTATTAGAACTACGCGAGCCTCTTCTAGAGGAGATTGTTATGTTAACTTTAGGTCCTCTACTTTTGGGCAGAACTGCTTTTCTGTGAAAGCCGCAGGGTTGTGGAATTTGTTGCCAGTTGTTGTTTGAGAGAGTGTTACTTTGCAACAGTTTAAAGTTAACCTCAAGAAGTGGTTGAAAGACGGTCAGATTTGTGATCATTAATACAAAACTGGTAAATTAGGGTACTGTTTAAATTTTAGGTAGGCAATAATAAAATTAAAAAGATTAAAAACACAAAAAAACTGTAACAATCTCTGGTCTGTGCAACACATTTGTTGTGCAATGTCCCTGTCAAATAGACAAATAAAATAAATAAAAACTTCAACCCAAGGCCAACTGTCTGTCTCCGGTAGAATATCCGGGGCAGGAAAGAAGGGAAGGATATAGAGGAGGAGGGATGTTTAGAGAGAGATCTTCCACTGTCAAATAAAGCTGCTTATAAATCTGGTCAGGACTTTGTTTTCATTGTCTCTGGATAATTGTGTGCATTAGCTCCAGGGTGCATTTTGGCGCATGTGTATGTTTATTTGCAGATTAGCAGCTGCAGGTGTCTTCACATTGAAGACAACCTTTTCAAACACTGGCGTGCTCCATTGTTCACGCTTGCATAACTCTCCAGGCTTCATTAGTCTGCAACTCAATTCAGATAGGGATAAAATTGGAGGTGAGAGAAAACTGGAAAGAGGGGGACGTGAAAAATAAATATGAGAAACCGAAAATGAAGCATGGGAAAGGGGGTGAAAGCCTAGGGACTTTGACGTTTCTTGGTTTAGCCTGCTCTAAAAGTTCTACCAACACACTGGAAGTAATGCATTTTGTCTTCCCAGTTTTTTGGAAACTGTGTGGCTGTGTTTTGTGACAGTGGTGAATCAAGCTAAATGCTATAATTAGCATGCTAACAGGTATAATGTTTACCACCTTAACCATTTCACACATAGTGGTCAATACAGTGGACAGCTATTCTAATAATTCAATTTTGGCAATTATAAGCATGGTTCAGTGTTTTTGCATTGCATTGGAGGGTATTAGAATATGTTATATATGTACATATTAGTTTACAGCAGGGGCCTCAAAACATAGCCCTGGTGTGCATGTTTTCATATAAAAGGAGCTTTACACACAACCCTATCAGAGCTGAATATTTCATGACTTTCATGACAATTTCTTTAGTCTTGATTTGGGTGGTCAATTGATCATGTCATGCAACTGCTGAATTAGGATACTGTTACTGTTGGTCCAATTCAGGCACTGGATGTTAATTAGAAATAAAAACATGGGAATATTTGGTCCAGGTTGAAAAATACCTAAGTTCCTCTTTAAAGTTTAAAAGTCCATATTATGCTCATTTTCAGGTTCATAATTGTATTTTGAGGTTGTACCAGAATAGGTTTACATGGGTTAATTATTAGAAAACACCATATTTTTGTTGTACTGCACATTGCTGCAGCTCCTCTTTTCACCCTGTGTTCAGGTCTCTGTTTTAGCTACAGAGTGAGACATCTCAACTTCTGTAACATCTTTGTTGGGATTCGCACATGCACACTAGCTAGGTAAGGCTCACAATTGCTAGCCAGCTGTTTCTCTAACTGCAGTCAGTACAAGGCAGGATTAGCCCCCTCGCAAATTAGTGCTAGGGCTAGTGACGTAAAAAGCCCTGCAGATTTTTAACAGCTCACCCGGAGACTGAAGGCAGGTTACATTCAGAAACCCTTATCTCACTCAAAACAGCATGGATGTTTTTTTTTTCCAAGTTTGAATGCGTGTGGAAGCACCAGAGACACAAAATAATACCCCAAATCCCAGGAAAAGTGATTTTTTTCATAATATGGGCACTTTAAGACCCATAAATCCTTCACTGCTTATTTGAAACATTGTGTGTGTCTTAACAACATCTGTGTGGGAGTTTTGGAACACGGTAAAGTAAGAATTCAATAGCCTAATTGCCCAAAGATGTTAGGATTAATATAAGGCACACTGGCTAAAAGCAATCACCAAATTATATATTTAATGGAGTTTTTACTCTCCCACGAGCCTTCACTCTGCATAATATCAGCATAGCAATGAGCAGGTGGACTACATGAGCTTCCTGTCCTTCTGAAGTATAAGTAGCATTGCTGCATAGCAAGTAAGGCTTATGAAAAGCTATTCATACTGGCGAGGGAACATTTAAGTCTCCCTATGGATGACATAGAATAACAGATAGCCGTACAATGGTAATGCACTTTGATTTTGTATAATGTTTTGACATTTTTGTCAGGTAGGCAGAGCCCCTCTTCCAAGCTTGTTTTGCCCTCAGGACGTTGTAAGATGTTTACAAGATACTCACAGATGCAAGATTTACCCGGATTGCTGTATCTCAACCTGTGAGCCATTGCTATGCTGTTTATAAATGAGCATCTGGGGAAATAAATACTATGTACCCTTCTCCGTCTCAAACCCTATCCAGACACTCATACATGCACAACCTCCCATAACCACTGGGCAAAGGGAAGAATTTTGTTTTAGATTATCAGCTTCATTATTTTGAGCACATGAAAGGGGATGTGTGCTGAATAACCCAACTCTAAATTATTCCCTCAGGCCCTGAAGTCAAATTAAACCTGGTCTGATGCATTTGTATGTGGAGCATTGCCACAGTGAGTGTTTGTCTGTGTTTGAGCACTGATTTTTAAATGTAATTAAAACCATTCTAATCTCTGCCAGGTAAATGCTGCCTAATAATTAGGAGAAAATTCCTCAAGTCCAATCCGCTAAAACAGAATGTGCTATGTGTATTAGTTCATAAAGACATTCCTGCATCTACCCACTGGCAGGGTTTGTCCTAAGATTTACCAGTAATTTGATGTTGTCAATCATCCTAAAATCATAAGCAATGCAAGCTTCTATCAAAACATGCAAAAAACAAAATTGAAACATCTGTATTAGTTGCCATTTTTATTTTGTCATTTGCTGGCAAATTACACCATGGTTTGATTTCTGTTGCAATCACAATCACAGTCCTGATTTCTTTTTTTATAACCTTCATCTTTCTAAACAAGAAATGTAAAATGTTGGAAATTAGTTTTAACGAATACAATGTCATGCTTGTTCCCAGTGATAACATGACTTTAGGGCAGACAAGTCCTTACAACACAACAGTATGAAAAAAGGTTAAGCTTAGCTTAGCATACAGACTGAAAGCAGGTGGAAATAACTAGCCTGGCTTCCCCCAAATTCCCAAAATACACCTACAGACACGTCTAAATAGCCCTCAAGGGAGGGGTCAAAGGATATACAGTTGACCTGGGCCCATGCAAAGGTCTATGGTTGACCCTTTAATGGGATCAAGTAGAACAACTTACTCACTGACCTGTCACTGACAATATAAGTTTCATGTATTTACATGTCAAATATTTACATAAAATACATTTTAACCTGTCATCTTCGAATTGGTTGTTTAAGATTCTATCTCTGTCACAAGAAGGTTAATGGCTAAGAGAATTGCCCGTGCTGGTATTAGAGCTAAGAGTGGGTGGTGGGTGGTGGGTGGTGGTGGTGCTGGAGTGGGTGTGGGCCCAATTTGGAAAATGGTGTCCCCCTGTCCATAATTCCTAATGGCTGGCCTGCCTCTAAGTCACAACTTCTGATTGACATAAATGTAGAAACGACAATTTTTGGTTTTAGGGGGTGATACTTCTTGTTGCTATTTCATGCCAAACAACAGTTGATCCGTCAGCCCATTAGCTCTGCGCCGCGCTTCTCTAGCTTTTGTGATGGTTGCTGGCAAACTCAATGTAATGACGAAGACTTAGCTGAGTAACATGTTAAGAAGATATGTAACTTTAGAATGTTGTCATCTTCTTCACAATGTAGATATTTAATATTCTATTACAAAACTAATCATACAAATACAGTGATATAGTGAGTGTCATGTGCATATTATGTTTGATGATGTAGAACTGATAAATTCCCAGGTAGTTAATTACTGCCGTTTGTCATTAGAGAAACATTAGTGGGGTTGGATGTTCTCTGCAGGTGTGTGTGTGTGTGTGTGTGTGTGTGTGTGCGCGCATTTTCCACATGTCTACATGTTTTAATCTGTGTTTGGATTGCTAATGAGAGCAGCTGTGTGTATGAATGTATAGTCATGGAGGCAGGTGCAAGTGTGTTGGCATACAAGGATCATGAAGCAAGAACAATCTCTCACTCACACACATATTCATAACAGACAATTAAAACCCCATGATCTTCTAAGCATGTATAATTGTCTGTATATGTGTGTCTAGCTCAGATTATTGAAAACAGCAAAATATCTACTATAACTATGCAGACGATACACACAGATTTTTAAGACGATATCACCAGGTGACTATTAGTCCCATCCAAGCACTGAGTAAGTGCATCGAACAAATGAGTGATTGGATGTGCCAAAATGTTCTTCAATTAAACACAAACAACAGTTTGAGAGCAAAAGAAGAACAATTAAAAGTCAATGCTCAGTTTCAGTCGCTAAAGTTAAAGACCATAAACAATGACAGAAATCTTGGTGTAGTCATGGACTCTGACCTACTTTTAACATCCACATGCAGATACAAAATCAGCTTCTATAACCTTAAGAACATATCACAAACTGAAGGGCTTATGTCTCAGGAGGATTAAGAAAAATGTGTGTTTATCTTCAGTAGGCTTAACTGTAACTGTGTCTTTACAGGTCTCAGATAAGAAAGCTCTACAGCTGATTCAGAATGCTGCTGCTCGAGTCCTCACTCAGACCAGGGAAGTACTGTAAATGTCATCAGTCCAGTTCTCAGATTATTCCACTCACTCCCTGTTAAATGATTTACTTTAAAATTCTACTGTTAGTTTATAAAGCTCAGTGGCAGTAGCTAAGTCCGTGCCACTTGGCCTGTAACCAGATGGTCGCTGGTTCAAGTCCCTGTACGGACCACGTATGGAATGTGGGCTGGTAGCTGGGGAGGTGCCAGTTCCCTCCTGGGCACTGCCGAGGTCCCCTTGAGCAAATCTACGAACCCCCCAAACTGCTCCATGGGCGCCAAACTATGTGCCTTTTACATGAGCTTCATGTCCTTCTGAAGTATAACTTGCATTGCTGAATGTCATTTAATGCTTATGAAAAGCTATTTATAATGCATTTAAGTCTCCCTATGGATGACATAGCCTCACAATGGTAATACACTTGTATGCATATAGTGTTTTCAAATATTCGTCAGGTAGGCAGAGCCCCTCTTCCAAGCTTGTTTTGCCCTCAGGTCAGGGTAAGATGTTTATAAGATACTCACAGATGCAACATTTACCCAGATGCCTGTATCTTAACATGTGAGCCACTGCTATTCTCTTCATGAATGATCATCTGGGGAAATACCCTTCTCCTTATCCCCATATACATACACTTGATTATTTTGAGCACAAAAGGGGATGATGTGTTGATTGACGAATAAAGCATCTTAAAGCTATAGTGCGTAGTTTCTGTCGCCCCAATGAGGAATTCTAAGTAATTACAACACTGTCCGGGCGTCCACATGATACAAGCCTTCCGTGATTGCACACAGCCCCGACCCCTCCTCCACGCAGTTGCTAGTAGCCAAGGAGGACACGGAGGATTGAGCCAGGCGAAGGGTCAGCTGGGCTGGAGCCAGGCAAACTGGAACGCTCCCCGGCTCGGAAGCATGGTAAATGACTGACTGCTGGGGGCTAACAGGCTTGGAGACAGGATGGCAAAACTCACGATGAGGGCAGCGGTTCAGGCGGAACCCCTCTGGCGGCAGGCGATGAAAGCGGAACCTTTGTCGATACCCTCAGCCCTCGGTTCCTGAGCCCCACTGTCGCCTGTTCCAGCGCTCCTGTTTTTGCCTCCCTTCGCCCCCTCCCTCCTCCGGGTCCCCTCCCTGGGTTGACTTTTGTTCATTGTCTCTCTTGTCTGTTCATTGTCTTCCCTCCATTTCAATCCCTGCGTCACTTCTTCCTGGTTTTTTTTTTCCCCCATTTCATGTCTCCTGGGTTTTTCTAGTGGTTTTTGTTTTTTTGGGATTTTGGTTATCTGCTTTGTGCCTGCCTGCCTGTATCAGGACACCTTCATTTGTAAGTTTTTGTTTTGTTTTTGTTCAATAAATCCTCTACACGGCATTTTTGGGTCCAAGCCTCGTTTTACATGACGCCACCTTTCTGGGACAAACTCCTAGACAATTTCAGCTCTGCTCCAACTCTTAAATCAGGGCTTAAGACTTTTGTGTTTGCCACTAAATTTCATAAAATTAAATTTGGGACTAATGATTCATATCTGCTAGCTGCACTGTCATTTTTATTCTCCTGTCATATATCTTTTTGTATTATATTTTATCTTATTTCTATCATATTTTACTATTTTAAATTCTCTTTAAATGTGCATATGTTATATTTTTATATTGCCTTGCATTTCTTTTCCAATGCCTTTTGTGTTTGTTGGCTGTTGAAATGTGCTATACAAATAAACTTGCCTTGCCTTTGTTCACACTGTGTTCTACCCACTGAGCTACAAGACCAGACTAACGGCTCAGTGTGGACAATAAAACTACAGCTATTGCCATCCGCTCTGGCTGTTAATAGGTGTGATACGAATATCAATGTTAATGACCTGAGGGTTATTTAGTGTAATTACTGAGGTGTATAAAACATTACTGCTCTTCCAGATGCATGATGGTAGAGCTGTCCCCATACAAACAGTCCTCATGCAGCTTTTCTTGTGTTCGTCACATTCTCTGGTGTCCTTGCTCAGTGTATTATTCTCTGTATTATAAATTGTACTTGTGTCCTTCCAACGCATTTTCTATCCTTTCAGCATTAGTTTAAGCTGGAAGCAAAGACCATATGTGTCAGAGTATTTGCTGCAAATGGTAAAAGCCAGATTTCATAGCATCTTTAATGTGACTAATGCCAATCTCAGTATCAAATTCACTACAACACAGCATTGCAGCAAAAAGCACCACATTGACTTCTCGCAAATACCTAATTGTTCTTGTTTAAAATTCAATGTGCCTTTTGTAAAGATGACATAAGTCACCCCCGGAGACACGGCCATCAGCTTTTCAAACAGTCTTCCAGGTTTTGCTAACTGTAGATCACAGAATGAAAATCACAGCAGAAGTGGGGAGCAAATGACACACGGAGAATACAAACAAGAGACACTGAGAAGAAAAAAGGGAGAAAAAAAAATCAGAGGGAGTGAAGGCTACAAGGTTTTCTATCTTAAAAGCCTCCTTTCTCTTGTGTTTTCAATATAAAAGTAGACTCTAGCTGGAAAAGTCTTTGCAAGATATTTCCTGTTCATTTGCTATACTGCAGCATGGTTCTAAGGTAATGGTACTTTATTGTCACATACACACATACGTAGTAAAATTTATTCTCTGCGTTTAACCCATCCCTCAAGGGAGCAGTGGGTAGCCATTTACAGCTCCTGGGCACCAACTGGAGAAACTAGTACATGTTATTGATGATGGGGGAAACCGGCGCACCTGGAGGAGACCCACGCAAACATAGAAAGGCCCGGAATGACCTGGATTTGAACCTAGAACCTTCTTTCTGTGAGGCCACAGTGCTAGCCATTGGGCTACCATGCTGCCATTCTAGGCATAGCAATGTCTGTTGGTCGGTCTACCTTTGCCAGACTGAAATATATCAACTGTTGAATGGCGTGCCATGAACGTTTCTACACACATTCATGGCTCCGAGAGGATGAATCCTCACTTTTTGCGATCCCTTAACTTTTTATCTAGCGCCACAATCAGGTCAAAATTTATTTCATTTAATACATTAGTTTTGACCAAATACCTCCAAAACAAAGGACTTTCCCATCTGGCTCGGGTGCGCTAATTACCATATGTTAGCATGCTTAAACACTAAACTAAGATGGTGAGCATAATAGCATACCAGACCAGGATGTTAGCATTGTCATTGTGAGGCTGGTAAAATGCAGATGTTAGCATTTAGCTCAAAACAACGCTACTGCTTCACAGAGCTGCGAGCATGACTGTAAACCTTTAGTCTTTTTGAATGAACATGAACTTTTGATGCACTCTGTTTGGATCTTACTCTAAAGGGGAGATAATTAAGACATGTCCTTTAAAATTATTATTTAATGTTGTTAAATAATTTATCATCTGTGGGTTCACAGACAATGCCTTAGATGTACACAATTTTACATCACTGATCACCAGGACATGGCATTGTTATATTCACAACTGAATTCATTTTTAAATTGAATAATTTGCTGTTATTATTTGTTTCACTCTATCCAATAGCCTCTGTGTTTCTGCTTTCTCTAATCATTATCTTATTCTCTGTGGCGGTTGTAAGCTATTTTCCTCACAGCAGCTCATGAAAACTTAAATTCATCTAATTAAGCTGGATTAGCCATTGATGAGATGCATGCAGAGATCTATCGACTCATGCTGTTAAATGATAAAGGGAATAAAATGACAGGCAAAATCTTCTTGCTAAGTTGTGGGTTCCCTTGCAACTTATGGACTTGTTTGTCTTGAGATAAAGTCAAGTTTATTTAAAGTTTAGTTATTTGAAAATATACAAATATAATGGAGGTTGTCACTGCTGCAAAAGTGTGTGCGGCAGAGTAAAGTTGAAAATGATGGCTGGCTCTGAAAACAATCTAGCTTTGAATGGATTGTTGCACTCTCATCTGTAATTTCTTTTCCTTTTTTAAACTGATTTAAACAGTCAGTCACCCAACTAGGGATCTAACAGAAAGTGAGTTTCTGTATCTGTATTCCATTTTCTGTGCTATTTTCCTGCTGCCATTTATACATATATGGGTACATTTAGCTAATATAAATAAATAAATAAATAAATCAATTCAATTTTAATTATGGACTAAATTGTATTAAATAAAATAAAGCACAACTTGTATTTGCACCCTACCTTACAAAAATAAAAAAATAATACTTATCTTTTTAATTGTATATATAACTTATATTTCTTTATCTTATTTGTATATATTTCTAATCTTTTTATACTTATACTTATTACTTTATACTTGTTGTACATGTCCTTATTGCACCGTGGGTGGGAGAGAAACATATTTTCAATTGCTCTGTATGTCTGGCACATATTGCAGAATTTACATTAAAGTTGACTTGACTTTAAAAGACAGTGCTACGTATGCTTTTATTGTAAAATTCCACATTTACTCATTACTTTCAAGAATGTTATCTGTTGGGAATACATTTATTTTTGAATGGATCCCAGACATTTCTTTCACCATTTATTTCTGTTATTTGTACACAATAACATCAATAGTGGTATGCAAATAATAAGCAACATAATACTCATTCATCCTATATGATTATCTGTCGTTGAGATGCAATAAACAAGCAAATCTCATTCCATTCTTTCATGTCCTTTAAGTGATAAATGTCAGTTATGTCAGTTAAGAATGTGTTCCTCTAAAACCCCAATTGTGACTCACAGAAAGTACTAAATTGTAAAAATTGTTTCTTTGTTTTCCATACACTTAGTCAAAGCCTTTAGAAACACATCTTCAAGATGAAATACCATGTAGCTTTGTTTTATTGTCTGACTAGAGGTAGCTGGTTTAGATGAAGTTGGGTTTGTGTGCTTTCAAGTCCAGAAGAAAGATGTGTATGATTTCTTGAGTCTTGGTAGGCTGGTTAAAAGGCAGTATGTGTCTCAAGATTACAAAGGCTTTAACTGCTAATGAGCTTATGTGTCTTAATAGAGCCATTACAGGATTGGCTAGGACCTGACCAGTAGGTATTACACTTCCAGCAATGGATTTAACTGGTATGTGCACCTGCTCTTGTAATGCATCATCAACATTCTGTCATTTCATGCATTTCACCATGATGATAATGTCTATTTGATAATGTGTCTATCTACAAAATGCTTTAAAGTTGTAAAAGGCTCCATTTTATATCTGTGAATTTTAGAATAGAATGAATAATCAGTGCCACTTTAAAAATGATTCTCTGGCGCTAATGTTTCATTAGACTGAGAAAAAGGACTCACAAGGAGATGGTTAAAGATGACTCAGCTTCCGCACCAGATACCGACCCCCAACAATTTTTTGAATAAAAGAGAACACTTTTGGCCAACTGAGCAAAAGGTGTTTCCCCCCTCATTTTGTCACTCAATGCACTACACACAGACTGAAAGCAGCAGATTTTTTTCTCTGTGGTTTTGTAAGTGGTGATGGAATAGCCTTTTTGTAGTATTTTCAATCACCATACAGCCTGATGGGTATCTGCTGCCCAGTGGTCACCAGTATAACTATTTCTTAATTGGTGTGATCCATGCTTAACGTCTTTTGGCCTGTGTTTTAAACCATTAGCTCATTGTTTGCATGACTGTTCAGACTGGGTTTGAATGGGCCAGATTATGTTTTCTCTGAAATGGCTCCATTAAGGATCCGATTAATGGATCAACTCAGATCAAGTTTTTCATATTAAGCCCCTCTTCTCATAGCCTCCTTTATGGAACAGCTTCCTGGTCATATGTCATATGTAAAAACCAACACTGATCACAGAACACAGGGTCTTCATTAAGAGGAGAGATGCTTTGTACAACTTCCACAGGCCAGCTATTTTTTGAGGCTACAGTAAATATTTCATGATAAACCTTTAATTGCTTTGTGTTGCAACCCGGTTTCCCGGAAATTACATTTATATGTGTATGCAAATATGTTTTAAAAAAACCCACAACGCTGAGTAAATTTTTTATGGAAACAATTTAAAAACAACTTCACTAACACTTATAAAAGTCAATTTTTAAAGTCAAGTTTACAATTAACTATTTAAACAAAACAAGATTTTTCCCGAACATGAATCAAATCACTTAGTAGTCTAAATAGAATGGATTTTTCTATGATCGATATCTGTGATTGATGTTGACAGAATCGCACATAAGTCTTATTAGGATTTTATTTTCCTATTTTCATTTGTTCAGGGAATTTGACCTCTCTGTTGTCTGACTGACCCCTAACATGAGTAGCATCACTCTGCAAGACATACTGTACATCTCTTTGTCTCTGATTGACTTTTTGAGAAAGGGTTACCACTTCAAAACTTCTCAAAAAAAACTGGGTTTTAATGAAATCAAAATAAAACACATTTGGAAGAGAGAGAAAAAAAATCTGATTTTGCTGTTTTTATTATACCTACACATGCACCAGTCAAAGTCAATAACATTTCCCTCCATATTGCTTTATTTTCATGCAGTTCTATTTAGCTTTCATGCGGCCATAAAAAAGATCAGCTGATTTAAAACGCTTCAGTCGATCTTTTAGAATAAAGTCAACTTATGAGTGCCGCACACAGGCTATTTCTTACTCCATATTATTCATTTCCCTTAGTATTGCTTTTATTTTCATGTAGTTCTTTTGAATAACACAGCTTTCATGGAGATAATAGATCAGTGGTACAGACCTGTCTCCCTCAGCTGTATCGCTACTTCCTTAAAGCATTAAAGCAAACAAGCAATCTGCAGTCTATCAGGGTTTTACAAAATTCTTCAGCATTATAGTATTATTACGATTATATCATTATATACGATCTGGTCAACTTGATATGATAAACGTAGCTTTAGGAGGCACACATAGCTACACATCAAAGAAGGTAAGAACAGCGGATTTTATATGAAAGCAACACTTGAATGTTGATATTTACAACAAAAATTGCATTTTAGATTGTGTGCAAGAAAATTGAAATCAATCCTATTGCTTCATAGAACCAAATACACACATGTTTTTATATTATCTTTGGGTTCTGGACCAAATACTGCAATTAAATGAGAAAGCAGTGTCATCCTAACTTTAAGTGATAAATATTGTCCAGAAATTCTGGTTTTAGAGAAACAAATGTTGCATATAAAACATATTGACTGACATAATGTAAATTACACTACTGCGCAACACTACCTCAATCAATGAGCTCATTTGCGAGGAGCTCGGTATTGAATCTGTTAGTACAAACGCTTGATGGATAAACACCCTTGTCAGCAATAGCGTGGCACTGTCAATGTAAAATTACATCCTGCTGCCTGGAAGGAGTACACTTCAGAGTGAGGCGAAGTAAAGAGTTGGGAGGAAGAAGGGTGGCGGCTTGGGAAGTGCGGCTCCGACAAGGCAATTAAACGCACCTTGGGCTTGATGGATTTCTAATTGGAGGCTGATCACATTGGAGGTGTGCTGGATTATAGTGCCGGCAATGAATGAGGGAGACAGAGCGTGACAGATTAGTGCTGTTACACCTCTCCCTGAACTGTTGGGGGAGTGTGTGTGAATGGCAGTCTGTGTGTCTGTTTCTGCATTATAGCATTTGTGTGTGTGTGTGTGTGTGTGTGTGTGTGTGTGTGTGTGTGTGTGTGTGTGTGTGTGTGTCTTTGGGTACAAGAACAAGAGACAGATGTGTGTTTAATCCAGCGTGTATACCGTTTGTGCTGCAAGTATCTGTACATGTGCTTTGAGTGTATGTTTATGTTAAAGTATTGTGTGTGTGTTGGTTCGGGGCTGCTCTGACATGTGGAAAACAACAGGGAGGGAATGAAGACAAAAGGGTGGAATAGCAGAAGAACAAAAGGCAATGAGACAGGAAGAAGAGCAGAACAAGTGAGAGAATGGGAATTTAACAAAAGAGAGAAAGGAAGACTGTGAGAGAAACAACGAAAATCAAGAAAGTTGCCATCCAAAATGAACCACAGTTATTTTCAAAAATGACTCGAAAAAAATGATCATAAAATTTAGGATTTTGGAATTGATGCCAACTCCTTACTTTAAGTGAGGCTTTAAAGGGAAACTCCACATATTTTACGCATTAAGTTCAATTTCAATTCAAAAACTCATGGATAGTAGTTCTCAGCCTGTGAAATCAGTTGCATAATGTATTATATGGCTCTGGAGGTGTCAATATGAGAAAATAATCCCAATGATGTCATTGTGATGTCATCAGGGTTACCTCAGTTTGCGTTTGAAGACTACAACTACTAAAATGAAGACTACTACTATATAACAGAAAGCCTGTGTAACATACTAGGTTGTTGAGATCTGAGCATTTACCAGGCAGGGAGTGTCTAACAAAAGAAGGTATTTAGTTGCATTATGGGAAGTGTAGGATCTAGCATTTTTGGAGTTGGAGCAATACTAGTGACAAAAGAGTTGGGATATCTAGGACTCCGCTGCTTTAATTTTAACCATTCTTTTTTTAAATCTGTCTTCCTGTCCCCCAACTTAATAAGTGTGCAATCCTCAAACACTGGAGTATCCTTTTTAAAAGACATTGCACGCAAATTGTGATCCAATAGTATTTGTTTTACAACTCAACATCAGGTCTGTCTTCACATACCCATCTAAAGCTGAAAGGTAAAACACATGTTTCCTTATTAAACAACAGTTTATCCATATCCATGCATATACTGATTAATATACAGAGGGGTGTCATATTAAAGTGCTCATATAATGCTTTTTGGCTTTTTTCCTTTCCGTTATTGTGTTATATATCTTTTTTATGCATGTAATAGGTTTAAAAAGTGAAAAAGACCAAAGGGACTTACCATCTCCAACAGAAAACACTGTTCACAAACTGCTCCAAACAGCTCTATTGTAGTCCAGCCTTTACTTCTGTGACAAACGTTATAATGCTCGCCTAGCTGCTAGCATGGCACGCCCTCATAATCTGCTTCTGACTGGCTAGTAGTCCTAGGTACTATCAGGGCACACCTTCATACTCTGCTTCTGACTGGCTAGTAGTCCTAACCTAGCTACTGCGAATGTGCGACTCCCAACAAAGATGGAACAGAAGTGAGATGCCTCACTCTGTAGCTAAAACATGGAGCTCAACACACAGGGTGAAAAGAGGAGCTGCAGCAATGTGAAGTACAACAATAATATGGTGTTTTCTGAAAATTAAACCATGTAAACCTATTCTGATATAACCTCTAAATACAACTATAAACCTGAAAATTAGCATAATATGAGCACTTTACACAAAACACACGTGTTCACTGAAGGTTGAGCATGAAAGTCATGTAAATCATATGCTATATTCATCACAGTCTTTGTTGATTTGAAGAAGGCCTGAGGGCAAAAACGTCAGAATAAATAGACATATGCCTATAAGTGCAACACTTTCACTTTCAGTGATCTGCACCTCATGACACCCCATGGTGTGTGTTACTTTTCTATATTATAGCCATCACAGTCACCAGATGTGAACCCAATTGGATAGCTATTGGATATTTTGAAACAACCAAATAAACAGCGCCCCCCGCCATCATCATCAAAACTATATACAGTATATATAGGATATATATATATATATATATATATATATATATATATATATATATATATATATATATATATATATATATATATATATATATATATATATATATATATATATATATATCAAAAATAACTTTTGATGATGATGTTCATTCCTCCAGTAGAGTTCCAGCCTCCAGACTGAATCTATGACAATGAACATTGATGGTTTGTCTATTAATTTGTTACCCACATGTTAGAGGAACTGTATGGGTGATGACGTGAGTGTGATGACATAGTCGGCTAATGACTTTGTTATAGCAGTTTAACTGTGCTTCTGCAGAATTCATAGTATCATCTACTTGTAATGCATCAAAGCGCTCATCACCTAAAGTGTCACTTAGAAGAGATTGAAATGAGTGAAGACAACAAAAGATGTAACAAGAGGGAGGACAAGCGAGGGAGGGATAAAAAGCAAGGGAGGTAAAAATGAAAAGAAGAGGAGTCTGAGAGGGAGAAGGCGATTTCGCCGAAACAGAAGGACAGGCGTCTAGGAGGAGAGGGAGGCTGAACGAAGTGAGAAAACATAGGGGGAGCGAGACAAGAGTGTGTGTGTGTGTGTGTGTGTGTGTGTGTGTGTGTGTGTGTGTGTGTGCGCGCGTCTGTCTGTCTGTCTGTCTGTCTGTCTGTAAAGTGAAGGGGGGAAAAAAACAGGAAGAAAGAACCGGCGAGGAACTTTTAATGGCCCTGCTGTTGTCTTTGTCAGCACACTGTGACAGCCAGAATCAATTATTAACCAAGACCACATGCCTTTGGAGCAGGAGGAGAAGAGTGTACAGCAGGGAGGTGATGAGAGTGAGGGAGACGACCAGGGCAGAGGGATGGTGGGAAGATGATACCAAGGGTGCTGATGCAAAAAAATAAATAAAAAAAAGGAATAAAGAAAAGAATGAGGGGGAAAGGAGCAGGATGAATGGAAAGGAGTTAAAAAGCTAAATTAGGAGACAGAGAGAGCAGGAGGAGAAGATGAAGGAGAAAAAACATAGTTAACGAGAGAAGAAAGAAGACGAGTACAAGGGGATGACACATTTTTCACAGCATTTCACACAGAAGCAGCTATAATAGAGTGATAGAACGGTGGTGTAAATGAGATGCAAGAGACATAGTTTGTTGCCTCTTTTATGTTTTAGTCCTTCAAGTCATGCTGCCTGTGCATTTCAGTGTGTTATATGCAAGCAAAATGAGACGGTGAGGCCTGTGGTCACGTTGGTATAGATGGGCTGGGTTGGACCGGCTCTGACCCCCGTGTGTTCGGGATATGAAGGGGGATTAAAAGGGAGAGTAAAATGATAGGCCAACATTTGGACATAATACCAAGTTTGTAAGTAAGTTGTTTTTATAATAGCTATGAAGGAAACAGGACTGATAAGCTGTCTTATTTTGAAGGTCTGAGTTTAGCATCAAGGCAGTGTTGCTCATTACCATCATTCAGTCATTCATCCCAGATTCCTTTTCTGTAAACAGCAAAGACGTCACTGTTCATCCACTTCACAGATCAACAAAAAAAAGACACCAGCTCAATAGTTAATGACTAATTTCTTTGATAATATATTTACTTGAACTATTCATTCAGCATTTAATTAACAAGAAAGGGCAACTAATGACGCAACAAATTTGACATCTACAATGGCGGCAAAGCAAAAGACAAAAGGGCCTCTTGAGATGGTGAGTGGGAGGGCGGCTGAAATAAAACAAAGAGCAGTGATATTAGGACTGAATTTAAAAGGTCCCCTGGAGGATTATTACATCTGAGCAAGCACGGAATGTCCAGAACATTGGCAAAAGAAAATGTGAATAAATGTGTTTTTCCATCCAATGCCATTATGTGAAAGTTAGGAGTTGGTTCATCGAGATAAAGAGTTGGTGGCGCTTATTCTCCTGTCAGTTGCCATTTGACATTTGTAGAAGAAAAGGGAAACAACAAGACGACATGACTATAAGAGCACAAGTTACGCCTCAAAAAATGCCCATAACAGGAGGATAGAAATGCAATTAATGTCTATTTTCTCAGCTTTTATCAATTACTTGGGTACAATGTTATTGTAACCAATAGTTCAGTTACTTGTGTTAGATTTGATGAAAAAAGGCTCTGCTCTTTTGAGGGAGCACTCAAAAAATCTGAATAGTAACGAGCATTCTGATAGTTCTTTTTTTAATGAACACGAATGGAAATGAACATTAGCAGAGTACAGTGTTAAGTGTTGGGTTATAATGACCATGCTGTAATCCTGCATGAATATGAATAGATTTACTAGCCACATAGCTGTGAATGAGTCAATGATGGCAAAAAATATATATATTATACTGGAATTGTTCTTTAATTAGTATTTAGCCTCAACATATTTGTTTTTCTAATACCGTGTGGTTGGATAAGTTTTTTTGTCCAACGAAGCAAGCACAACTGGAATATGCATGTTTTCCTATTCCTCCTAAACACATGAGTGCAAGTCTTACCAAGCATTCAAAAACTTGCAAAATGTTTTATTCACATGTTTACTTCAGCCTGTTCTCATGAACCATTTGTCAAATAAGCTACGAAAAGTTAAGCACTGTAATTCATAAGCATTCCACGTTTTTTGTTTTTCTGTATTCACTACATTGCTTAGGGAGGAGGTTGGGGTGGATGGGTGGGAGTTAATAAGCTGTTTAATTTCAAATGTTCAATGTGTTAACCTTTCCTGATTTCTTTGTTTTCGACTATGGTCAGAAAACCAGGGGAGACTCATTACCTCCAGGGCGGACGTTATGAAATGAATAAAAAATGAATAACGTTGGGTTAAAATCCCGTTTCTGGTGAGCAAATGAATGAACTTGGCTTTCAGTCTGGGGTTTATTTCGGACGCCGCACACACTGTGTACAAAACTTAAACTTATTCCACCAACTGTGCTCCGGTCGCATCTACACGTCTGCTTCCTCTTTCGCTAGCTCTCTTCTGCCCACTTTCCACACACACACACACACACACACACACACACACACACACACACACACACACACACATATTAATGCACACATAAAACTTGAATGAATGAATGAAAGAATACATCTTTGCAAAATAAAAAACAAACTATAGAATTACTTATACTATAAAAATTATTTATACTATAAAAAAAAGCTTAATATGGCATGAAATGAATGTAATAAGCCAACTTAATACACAGCTTTGATGAATATTTAATCTTGACTGACAAGAAAATTCACCCTGATATTTCTTTATTCTCAATAGATGCTTCACAATCAAATAATGTTTTTGATGGTTTATTTGAAGTTTTTTTTTATTCACCTGTGAGGGATATTTTTTTAATTATAACACGACAGATGAAAATTGACTCATCTTGAATAAATGTGTAAAGAGCATTCACCAGGTATTGATGAAGATGTGTGATGCATGGCTGATGTTCTGGCCCACACTTCCTGTCACAAGTCACTCCCTTGCATATGAGACACACACAAGCACAGGATAACACAGAGACACACACACACACACACACACACACACACACACACACACACACACACACACACAGACACACACACACACACACATACACACACACAGCTTGCAGTTTTCCCAAAAGAAATAAACTAGTTATTCTTTGTTTGGTCGATCGATGAAAGTAGGCAGGAGAGCAGAACGAGAGCTAATGATCTCACTGGAGCATGTTATTGTAGAATAAGTGCACAAAAGAGCATCTTTTCTTAATAATCTTAATTAAACAAAGGCAGGTGATCTAAAGCAGTGGTAAACACCACTAGAAGGGTGCTTGTTCAAAGCTGCGGATACTCTGGTGAAACTTCTAACCAATGGAGAGTTGCACTTCCAAGCAGCAAGCAGAACTTGAGGGGTTTTTCATCTGGTGGATAACCCGTTTGGGAGTGAAACTCTTCAAGCTCACACTTTTATTAAACCTGGAGGGGAACAGCTCTGCATTTCAGGAGTCAGATTGTCCAGGGGAGCAGCTGTTGTTCGCCCACTGGGTCGATATGTGCAGTCAAAAGAGCAGAATGGTCACATTAAAACAGCTTGCCCTGTTTTGTATTGTGGGATCACTTCACAACAACGCACAAATATTTAGAAGTTAACTGTTATTTGGCTGGCAAAGTTAGTAGGAGTCTGAAATCTACTTAAAACAGAGTTAATTATGACTAGATGTTTATTCCATATCACAGTTTTTTCTGCCTCTGATAATTGCTAAAAAGTACAACACAAATACAAAGTTTAAAGCAACCTTCAGCCATTGTGAACTGCTGTAGAATGAGCAAAGCAGTAGAAGCAATTGATTTTGATTTCTAAGAACGTTTGGGGGCAAGGTGCATAAGTATAGCCTCACAAATCCAATGGCATCGCTGTAGACAGCACTCACCTAAGCAGTTTATTAGAGGTGTATACTCCCATCTTTGGAGATGGCAGTTGTTAGGGTTTTAATTGAAGGGTGGAGCAGCAACCTGCTTCCACTGTGGTTAGACTGTGTCTCAAAATAGTTATTTGGTTGCTGATCACAGAATGTCGATTTTGTGCGGCTGGATGATCCTGATTGAAATTGACTTTACTGTCGGACTGCTTACTTGGTGTAATATGAACGGGCTGCATTTCAACTTTGTCCCTCAGTGAAGAAGTACTTCCTTTCAAATTGAAGTGATTCCGACCTGGGGGTCAGAAAAACTACTTATCAGGGGCCATGAGTTCAATTTGATTAAATAGAAGTTTTATTTTGAAATACTGGATACTTTTGCCTTTTGGGCCTCAATAAACAATCCAGGTGAAATATTCTTAGAAGGTAATGTTACTCTGTGGGAGAACTGCTTGCAGCTCGTAAACATATAAAAGTGTTTAGTCATTTTCTATGTTAGTTCCCTATCTGATGAGCCAGACTTTTTAGAAAAAGGTCCACTTGTCGAGACATGTTACGTAATCCCACATCATCCCTCATTGCTTTTCTCAGTATTTACACGTTGCTGGTCTGATTACACCCTGCTTTCTGATGTCTGCTTTTACTAGTACCCCCTGCAGATGTGGAGCCCCCCGCCCCCACCCCAGGCAAAACAGATACAAGTCAAGTCATGTTTGAAAATCCACTAAAAGCCCACCACTGGGTTCTCGCTTAAAGATTCTGGTTTTCATGTTGATTCATGTTGCTTTTTCCTGCACATTTTTGTTTGAATGTTCACATGTGGGAAGCAAATGTATTTGTGCATCTGGCTTGAATGTTCCTATCTCACCAGCCTGGTAAAGTAAAGCTTAAGGGCATTAAAACAAAATAGAAGTGTTTTGCCAAATGCAACCACGTTTTCCTGCGTATCTCAACCAGGCAGGTGTGTGTGTGTGTGTGTGTTTGTGTGTGTGTGTGTGTGTGTACGTCCAATCTGCGCCTCGAAAACCTTCAAAGCGACATTTGACATCAACACAAATAATTCAGTTTACCATTGTTGCCCTGGCTAGGTCCCAGCTTCACAACAGTAAGTGAAACGCACAATAAACAGTAGCAAATAAAGAGGGTGTTTCAGGGACACAAACGGCAAACAAAATCTCCATGTGGAGCCTGAGGAAATGCCAAATGCCAAACTGTGCAATGTCTCAGTACCCACAAAAACACATTGTAGCCCTCAAACACTTGTTGACTCTTACGTAAACACCACACTTTGACTTTCATGTGAGCATTTTACGTGAAAGTTGTTGAATTGAATATGAAGCATGGGACCAGGCTGCACAGCTTGTCCTAGCACTGAGCACTCAGGCAGACACACAAGCACACATTTGGATACAAAATAGAAGCACAAATAAAGTGTAATTACAACTGGGAAGCTCAACATTTGAATTAAAGTTCAGGTTGAGAGCAACATGCATGTGCTCACCACTCAAGCAGAATATCTTTTGGAGGCACAAGTCACCGGACCCATATCGCAAGTCATGTGAACTCACATGGAACACAAAGTAATGCATAACGCAGGAAAAGTTATTTCTGGCTTAAATGTTTATGTTATTGTTTTGTTCAAGTTATTTACTTGTTCATGAGGCAGTAATCTTCCACAACCTCTGCGGGCTTTCCTCATTCATACATGTCTTATGAAGTAGTTTCTTATTTATGCTATGGTCCTCGAATCACTCACAAAACCAAGCAAAAAGACATTGTGACAATAGCTTTGTGTGTGTGTGTGTGTGTGTGTGTGTATGTGTTACTTTCAACACCTACTTATAAGGACAGTGGGGTCTGTATATGTGTTTTTCCTTAATTTAGTTTATTCACATAGGAACACAGGGCTTTATAGGCATGAATGAAGAAGCTGTATTTGTATTTTTTTAATCTTCTGCTTGAGGGACCTGAACATGCATGCATGCACAAACACACTGAGCCAGAGAAATGGAAAAGAATGCCTGTTTTTAAAGAGAGAAGCACAGATAAACAATTGGTTATTGTTGGGCAGCAAAGTGTCCGATTTGAGATAGCTAAAGCAGAATCAGGATGTTTTTATGGTTAGTTTGGTGTAATCTTTAAAGCTATAGCACGTAGTTTCTGGCTCCCCCATGACGAATTCTATGTAATGACAACAACACTGTCAGCGTGTCCACATGATACAAGCCTTCCGTGATTGCGCATGCGCCCCAACCCCTCCTCCATGCAATTGCTAGTATGCAAGAAGGACAAGGAGGATTGGAAGGATGGAAGAGGTCATTATCTTCACTGGAGTTTCTGCGTGGGAAAGTCACCGGACATCACAATCTTCTAATTTGGAAATACAGAGAGAGAGTTGTGTGGAGCCGATAGTCTTAATTAGCTTTGTAGCAACTCATTTGGCAATGGCTTGAATGTACTTGAATGACGTTCATTAATATCAAAAAGTTACGCACTAAAGCTTTAACTCATGGTGTTATAGCTTCATGTACATTCTAAACAGATATGAAAATAAACAAAATTTCTTCAAGTACTGTACTTGCATACCACTGTAAAGTGTATTTTTCTTGATTATTCCTGCTAAATACCACTTCTACTCCATTATATTTGCAACCCTGTGTCCTAAATATGATAGACTTTATATGCCACTTAATTGCTTGATTGTTTTGGAGAAACACAATTGCTGCCTGGATTATGCACACAGGCAATGTCACAGGAGACAGTGGTTTGTGTCCTGCAGTTCCATGTGTGGTTCGATTAAGGACAGTCTCGCTTTGCCAGACCTTCCTCCACAGAGCTGCGGAGGAGGGTCTGACTAGTCCACACAGCATTCCAGGATGGGAGAAAAATGTGCTCTGGTTTATTGGCATTTCTTTAAACCAATCATAATCATCACGGGCGGAGCTAAGCTCCGCACGGAGCCGCTGCAAACAGCCTCGGGAAGGAACTTGTTTTGGTGGAACGTGTATGTTAAAATGTTGTTTTAGTCATGCAACAGAAAACTCAGATTGGACAAGATAGCCCAGCTAGCTGTCTGGATTTACCCTGCAGAGATCTGAGGAGCAGTTAACCATAGTCCTCATAAATCCACCAGAGTTTAAAATTCCAACAAAAAGAAAGCGGAAGGAAACGGACATAGGTGAAAATACATGCATCCAGCGGAATCTCCTGCGGCACCGGAGCAATCCCGGAAGTGTAACGTCGAGGATGTAGACTAGATTAAGGGTACTAAAAAACTTTGGTCAAGGTGAGGTAAAGATTGTCATGTAGTTTAGGTTGGGGAAAGGTCATGGTTTTGGCTAAACACAAAGGTAAGGATGTCCACTCTAGTGCTTCAACTCAGCACATTTGGACCTACAGATGAACACACCATTTTCCGCCAAGGTTAGAATTTTGAAGTACAATTTTGAAAGCAAGACTTATAATAAAGGGTGTAACGGTACACAGAAGTTTGGTTCATACCTCGATTTAAGGGTCCCAGTTCGGTGTGAGTTCAGTACAGGAGAAAAAAAAATGCATAAGGATATATTGTTGTTTTTTCATTTACTCTGAACAAACAGCAGTGCAAATGCCAAGCACAGAATAAAACATGGTAAACTATTTTCATTATAAAAATAAGCAAACAAATCAGAGACTTTTGTATTATACTGTACAAATACACACTTGACATAAGTCAACAGGTCACAATAGGCTATAAAACTGTAAAGCATTTCTTATGCTACGAAATGTAAAATACTAAAAATGGTTAGCTTTTTGGAGCAAAGCCGAAACATCGTCTCTATCTGTTGCTGTCTGTGACCGGGAACCCGCAGGTGGGTATTCCCGCTCCGATGTTTCATGGGGGCTCATCATGGTGTGACTAACTCGCACGCCAATCAGCTTGTTGGCTAACCTCAGCACACGTTGCTAAGGGCATACAGCCAAAAGTTTCAGGGTGGAATGTCTTGCGTCTGTGAACTTTGAATTAGCATTACGGATGGAGTATATTTACATTTTTGAATAGTAAATGACCAACCGCTGATTCTGGGGTTATGGGTGTAATTTTCCAGATAATACAACAGATTAAACTTTTTTTTTTTTTAAAGAAAGTCAATAACAATGTTCAAAATACACAGACATGATGTAAGGGACACAACAGTTAGTCAGCAATGCAGCACACATCAGCATGAAGATTAATGCCACATGGTACACAGTGTGCTTGTAAAAAAAGGGTGTGTCCCCATAAGGTTCACTTACTTACTAATGCAAAAGAAATGGTTTATCAGCTCTGAGTCGTAGAACAGGTCCCTGGAGCAGACACACAAATACCCACAGCACAACGGGTTGCTCACTGTGTGGAAATGTCACATGAAGTCTTGCATGATAATGGTTTAATGAAGATAAAGTCTAACAGTTTTGTGTGACCTTTACTTTTTATCCAGAGTGCTGCAGAGTATCAGCGCAGGCAGCCACAGAAAGAATCAAGCTGGTTTTTGTTGGAACAATGACTGAAGACACTGAGTGACAAGGCTCACTTTTCTCTATTTTACATCTATTATCTTTGTTATGTCCTTGTTACATCCTTGTTCATATATTGTGGTATGTTTTATAAACATGTATCCATTTGTTGTTCTCTTTCTATAATTTAGTTCCATTTAGAGTGGCATTAATGGTTAAAATGGTTTCTTTAGATACAACCGATTTTTACTGTATGTTTACTGGAGCAGCTCTAGTGTCCTCCAAGCCATTTTCGGAATGCCTTTCTAACATAAAATGAATGATTTCTTCTCTTTCAATCAATTTGCAGATGCTCGTGCCATCCACTAAGCATACATACAGTACATGCCTATCTTTGGAATGCACGTGGCACATCCGAGGACACACAAGCAAACATTTGCAAATAAACCTAAACACATGCTTTCTCTCTCACACAAGCAAACACATGCACACACACTTACACATATGGGTCCTAAATGCATGTGAGAAAGCAAACTCCGACTGTGGTGATGTATTCATGTAAGATGATCCCAGGACTTCTGCTTATGTGCACGGAGGATCTTGCAAAAAGGATGAGGGGATGGATGGATAAATAAAAGGAGACATACAATTAACAGATGGATTAAAGGATAGATGAAGAATGTGGTTGACTGATACAAGAGTTGAAATGAAATAAATGAATGGCTGAAGAGATTTATTGATAGAAAAACTGGCAGATAGATGATAACTCTAATATGGTAATGAGATTTGGAGATAACATGTCATGGGATTACATACAGTCAGAGATGGTTTAGAAGCGAGACAGTGCAACTCAGAGTAATTTCCTGTATCAGCGTCACATGTGTTTTAGCCACTGACTCTCCCTTTAGGAAACTAGCGCCTGGTCTTGAGTGTGAGAACTGAACACAGGTTATGACCAATTCTTTCACCCCATAGTCACCAAAGTAAATATTGAACCCATTTTTCACAAGGCACATATCTCTTGAACACTCTCACACAAAAATTGCATTTTTCAGAAGGACAAATTAACTTTGTTTGAGACCTGTTTCTGTTTTAGGAACAAACTCTCCCAAGATCTGGCAACACGGTTAAACTAACATAAACTAACATTTGCAAACAGCTAACTAATTTCCGTAATGCTAACTGTGGCTTTTAGAAAGAAAACATAAATACATTATGCATATACGCATTTCATCCATCCACATGACACTACACTTGCAAATGAGGCCACACCCACTTAGGAGGGGAAGAGGTTGCATAACCACACCACAGCAATAAAGTCTACCATGTGAAATTCATTTTTGAAATAATGGGTCTCTGAGGCAAAGAAAAGCGGGCTTCTCATTAGCTAGCAGGCTAATTAAGCTAACGTCACTGTCATGAGTGGGTAGAAAACACCATCTGACCTTTTCAATATTTCCAGCTGACTTGTTTTAAAACAAGTATCCAATTGGGGTCTTAAATGTGCTCTTGATGCATGCATGATGTCATGCTAAAAGCCTGAGGCTAAAGCTGCATGTCCCAAGTAGAAAGTCAGCATTCTCAAATGTGTTATCCATGTATAAGTTAAAAATTAACAATTGTTCTTATATAGCAGTGTAGAGCTGGTTAATCCTAGTGTTCTAAGTAGGCTATGATAAAAAAGGATGTAAGGTTGATAGAGTGCAAAAGTTCTCCAAACCCAATAATGAGTAGGACAGAGCTGCTAACATTAGCCTAAAATCTAAAAGCATCCAGGACCAGTTTCCAACTACTTTTAAAAATACTCTTTGCCTGGCCCGGACAGGGGCGCTGTGTACCTCATATAGTCGAGGCTGTGATGTAGCAACATATTTCAGCTATGTTTCTGTTTGTCTAGAGTTTAACTGTGCCTCTCCTGTTCAGAGTTGTTGCAGCAACACAAGAACCCTTTTTGTTAATCTATGTTCTCACTTCTTTGGTGAGGTAGAGACCTCTAATACTGCACCTTATGCACGTTATGCTGCCCAGTTGATGGCCAGCTTGTACTGATATTGTTTTGGTATTGGACTGATCTGTTGTTTTGGGTGTTGGGGACACTGGGTATCCATGTGGATGTGTAGATGGCACACCACTGTGCAATGGACACTCAAGATACAGATACTGTAGTTATCTGGGATTTCAGGTCAGGGGACTTTATATGTGTGTGCATGCGGTTGTGTTGTTTGTGTCGTTGACTACTCATTTGTATCCACATTTTTTACATTGTTCCCAAACATCGCAAATCATCATATCATTGTGTGTGTGTGTGTGTGTGTGTGGGGGGGGTTAATCTGATCCAGGACCCTATAGGCCGTCGAACAAACCGTACTCTTTAACCAAATCAGCCAAAACTCTGCATGCTTTTTCCAAGCGACTTGGTCTCAACGATCCATGGAGGCACACGTCTCCCACAGCCAAAGCATTCTCTTTTTTTTCTCATGTGTACCACACTCGTATAGACTTCTTCCTTCTAGACGATAGAATGCTCTCCATGATTAAATCCAACGACTACCACAGTATTGTAACATCAGATCATGCACCAACCTCCCTTGATCTCTACTGTAGCGCTCACTCTAACCCCTTCAAGCAGTGGAGGTTTAATTGCTCTCTACTAGCGGAGGATGACTATAAGCGATTCTTACACTCCCAAATCACTCTATTCTTTGAGTTGAATGATCTGCTACAAACAGAGGCATACTATGGGAGGCTTCGAAAGCCTATATCAGAGGACAGATTATCTCCTTTGTCTCTAATTTAAAGAGTCGAAATGTCCCAAACAGCAGACTTGCTACGGAAAATTAAGGACATCGATGACAAACGTGCGGCCGACCCAGACCCTACCCTTTTCAGAGAACGTCTTAGACTCCAGACAGACTTTGATCTCTTATCTACGAATATATCCAAGCTTCGTCTTCTCAAATCTAGACAGTACTTTTTTTTGAGTCAGGGGATAAAGCTGGGAAGCTTCTGGCTCATCAGGCCAGAGCTGAGGCTGTATACCTCTGACTGCCCTCCCATTGCAGACAACACGCTTAATGATATAACCTTCCCCCAAACAGACGTTGAATCGAATGACTTGGGTAGCCTTATAACCACTGCCGAGGTTCAAGGAGCCATTAACTTGCTACAGAGTGGGAAATCCCCGGGCAGGATGGCTTCTAGATGTTCTAAGAGATTCTAAGCTGACAGTCTTCCCACAACACTAGACGTCTACTTAACATCATCCACTCGTCAAGTAATGATACCCCGGAAATCGTGGTGTCCCGTGACGCCGAAAAGGCCTTTGACAGGGTCGAGTGGGGGTACCTATACGAGGCAATGGACAGGTTCGGCCTGGGCGACAATTTTATCCTCTGGGTCAGATTATTATATTCATCCCCGATGGCCTCAGTTCAAACTAACGACACGTTGTCACCCTTTTTCTCATTCCGGAGAGGCACTAGACAGGGCTGCCCTCTGTTCCCACTCCTGTTCGCCATCGCGATAGAACCTCTGGCCGTTTGGCTTTGCTCGAGGAAGGTTTCAAGGGTATCACACGATCAGGCACAACTCCTAAAGTCTCACTGTATGCGGATGACCTGCTCCTGTACATCTCTAACCCAGCTGACTCACTTCCTGTGATTTTAAACATTCTGGAACGGTTTGGTACGTATTCTGGCTACAAGCTCAACTACCAGAAAAGCGAGCTCCTAGCGATAAACTCCCTGGCTAGGCAGCTCTCACGCTCGTCGTCATTTAAGTGGGCAGAGGATGGATTTAGCTATTTAGGGGACGTATCGGCCGTATCAGACATGTTCTGCAAAAATGTCTTACCTCTGGTCGAAAAAACTGAAAGCAATTTTGACCGCTAGTTGGTTTTACTGCTCTCCCTCGTGGGCCAGATAAATTTGATTAAGATGGTTGTCCTCCCCAAATTTCTTTATCTTTTCCAGCACATCCCGGTACTTATTGCTAAATCCTTTTTCGACAAGCTGGACAGGGCGATATCTAAATTGCTGTGGGGCAGCAAACCTGCCAGGATCCGAAAGGCTGAGGGGGGCCTGGCGCTCCCTGACTTCAGACGATACTACTGGACAGCTAATTTGCAGAAACTCCTTTACTAGATGAGCGAGGACTGCGCCTCACTACCTGGCTGGGTGTAATTGGAAAGGGCGAGTTCACACCTTTCATTGTGGTCGGTCCTGTGCTCTCTCCCTCTGCCTTCAACATCTGTGGGCACATGTCTGGTTGTATCCTTCTCGCTGAGCTCCTTCTGGACTGCTGCATTCGACGGCAGCCTCTTTTTTTACTTTTGTCTTTTGGATGTTGTGTGTTCTTACTGGTGTGTGTTTGTCAGTGTGCATGGGTGTGTGTTGTTTGTCCCCATTTGGGACCTGTGCTGGGTTGGATTGCGGGTGGGTGGGGATTTGAGGGGAAGTGACGTACCGGTTCCTCTGTGCTGTGTTG
This sequence comes from Perca flavescens, assembly GCF_004354835.1. NCBI lineage: Eukaryota > Metazoa > Chordata > Actinopteri > Perciformes > Percidae > Perca > Perca flavescens. The sequence goes on along the minus strand of NC_041350.1, from coordinate 9,533,142 downwards.
AACTTGTTTGTTATGTTGTGTCACTTATTAATGTTAAAATCTAAATAAAAAAAGTAAAAATCTGTAAATGCAGAATATCTCTTACTACATTCACAATCATAGCCCTTCAGCATGTGGAGAAATCCAACATTTGACAGGCCTTCCTGCAGTTACAGTTGCTAAGCTATAATTGGACAATCAGTGTTTGGGGGAGGGGTTTAGCAACAAACTAACAAAAAAAAACCTTAATGATACTCATTTTATAATTGTGGCTCTACAGAGAAAAAATACCTGTGAAATCTGAGGATTTGAGTACCCAGAAATCCTATAAGAACTAAGAACACACACACATGCTTTCAGAGAGCCATGATTCCATGTTCTTCAGGATTCCTCAAAGCCTTCTGGTCGATACATCATTGTACAAGCATTACAAATCTAATTTTGCTTTTCCATTAAATGTAAATCCAAAGCCTTAGTGGGAGTTCAAATTGTGTTCTGTATGGTGGCTCGGTGAACACAATCCCACTCACACACATCACCTCTACCTTGTGACATTGTTATGAATTTTAATGTTTGCTCATCCTTATAGCATCAGGTAAACAACATCAACAATAACACTGAGGAACACTTCTGCTGCCAGCATTGTTTTAATACTGAAGGTGCACTGCAGAAATTCCCTGAGCACCCGGAGCCACAGCCAAACAGCCTCAACACTATTTTAGGCATTGCTGCTCAACCAAATAACATAGTGTCCTCAACATTTTTTCCTCTGCTGTCTTCTTCTTCTTTCCCTTGTCCTTCTGCTCCCTCATCATCCCTATTATCATATTCTTCCATGTCAAACTACATAAGATTTATATCGCCTGCTCGTCCAGCTCTTTGACTCTAGATATCATCAATTTCCACAGCCTTTTGGGAGGACAGCAGGTCCCCGAGGATCACCAAAATATTCCCTCTGCCTTTCCTCTGTCTTGCAGTGGAAGCCACCATGTTATCTCTCATGTAAAACTATTGCGAAAGCAGAGGTAGACTGGGCGCATCGGGAGAACAAATAGTATTTATGGAGGAGTTCCAAGCTTTGATCCAAGCATTCATCAGCATTGCATAAATACAGAGTCAATCAAAGTAAAGATTAGGAAAAAGAGACATATTAGAAGCATTAATGGGTGGATGGATAATGATATTATTAATGTCAGAGAGAAAACAAATGTGACTCCAAAATACTTGATTTAGCCAAGAGATTATGGATGTTTGACTGATGACAATTAGCCTGAATGAAGTAAAATAATTTAATAGCAACATATGAAATTTTTTTTACCTCCTGGTGTCTACGTAAGTAAAGGTCTTAACTCTGGTGGAGAAGCAATTGTTTCTGCCACGATATAGGGTTGAGCTAACAATGCTGCCGGTCAATCACAGTTGTTTCTGGACCCCCAAACAGCTTTTTCATGACAGTCTTATTTTGAAACCTTTTACATTTTGTGAAACTAAGTGACTTTTCTTAGAAAACTGTGTTATGTAGAAAACAGTAATTGTACCAATTTCTCACAAAAGTGTAATACTGATGGTGTTGCAGTCATTTTGGGTCAGCAGCTGCTTCATTTTTCTGTTTAAATTAACCTTATTTTCTATTTTAAATGTCACTAAAAAGCATTTATTCAAAGCTGATTAAACCTTGCAGACATCCTTAATAATGTTAAGTTTATGCTTCATTCTGCCTTTGGCATTGTTATCTGACCAAAAGTGACACCAGTCACAGTATCTGATGTGCAAAGGGTAGTCATTGAATTATTAAAGTGTAATTAAATGTAATGTGATTATCATATGTCATGCAATCCATATTTGGATAAGAGCAGGTGTGTGTAGGAGGTGGAGGTGTTGCTGGGGCAGAATGCCATTGTTGCCATCCAGGTGATTAACATGACATGAAGTGGACAGCTCGCAGCGTGCTCTCGTAAAGGAAGGACTGAGTTAATGGATGTTGATTTATTTAACCACTGGCTTTTTATTATATGTTCAGCTTTGGCACATAAGCTGTGAGTGCTTTCTTATTCATCTGCTCTGTTAGCAGTGTTGCTGTCTGAGGTATTGCTGAGATTTAGTTAAAACACAATGCATTGTGCACACAGGAGATGTGATTTTGGTTGTATATATACCTACATTACTATAGTTACATAAGGCTTGTGGAGTAGAGCATGCTCAGTACAGCACACCTGTGATAAAATGTAGACTCAAAGGTTATCTGTCAAGTTTAATTTGTAAACAGACACAATTATATTTATATTCAGTGTTACTCAGCAAAACACGATGTGTGTATTACTAAGGCCTAACCGACATTGCATTCCTTTCCTCATGTATTGTGTATGTGTGCAACAATATGTGATTTTGCTTTGACTTATTTACCTTCTACAGTTGGCATGATCCCCCTCTGCTTCTTCTTACACCTATTCCTATTCTTCTTCAAGTCTTATGGCTTGCATGCACTACACATTTGCAATATTGCCCTCTGAAGTCAGGAATGTCAATAAAATAGACTGAAAAAATTGATGATAATAAGTTAACGGTTCGATATTTGCTTATTGCAGATAAATTGGTATTGACGTGGATGCCAGCAAAAATAATGAACATGAAATATTTAGTTTGTCCATCAGAGAGCACTAGGAAGTTTTCAACTAATACATTCCAGCTCAGTACATTCCTTAGTCTTTAAAAACATTAAATGTTAAATGGACTGTGTTTATATTAGGGATGTTGGTACTTCGCTACCAAAATCCTTTTGGACCCGACGCGGGCAGTATATACGCCTAACGTTAAAAATGTTCTAGACTGCTGCTAAATGCTGAAGAAGAACACCGAGCAGCACGGAAAAACAGCAAATAGCCCCTCATCTCCCTGTACGGCTTGACCGCATTCAGCTTCTGGCTTTACCGTAGATCTACGGCGGCGGCGGCGGCTTTCACGACTTCACCTGGAACTCCCAAACCGCAAGTGGGTCTATTTCTCTCTGCCGCTGTCTATCGCAACCTAACGTGTGCTCTGATAGCGCTTGTTTTAACGGACCTCTATAACATCAGTTAACTTTAACCAGCCCGGTTCTTCGTGAAAAACAACGGCAGAGAGAAACAGACGTAACTAAACATGCTTGCCGTCTGGGAGTTCCGGGTTGAACTCATGAAAGACGGTACCGTACGCTGGCTGTGTGGTGATGGCAGGGTTGTGGGGTCCAGAACACTGGCGTTTTTGTAAATCACACTCTCCTTGCCCCCTCCACTTCACACCATAACAGAAAGTAGAAACTTTCTTCACCCAATGTTTAAATAAAAGAATTAATGTTTAAGTATTATTTTCTTCCTTTTTTTTATACACACCATGGTATTGACTTTTGTATCGAGTATGGTGAACTTTTGTTGGTATTGGTACTGAATACTAGATTTTTGGTGTTGTAACATCCCTAGTTTATATAGTGCTTTTCTACCGTCATGGAGAAATTGCTTTACAATTTGCCTCTAATTTACCCATTCACACACACTCACACGCCAATGGCGGCGGCGGCGGCATCTTCCTCACGGACACTTCGACATGTGGACAAAAGGAGGCAGGTGTCGAACTGCCAAACCGAAGATTAAAGGACAATACCGCCTGAGCCAAAACCGCCCCCAAGTGGCCGTGGGGTTAGGCTGCTGCGCATAAACTGCACCCTCCTTGGTTCACGTCCAGTCTGGGATTTTTGTTGAATGTTGTTCCCCATCTCTCTTCCCCCTCAATTCTTATCATCTCACCATTGTCTGCTATCTAACAGCAGAAGGTTCTTACCTCTGAAATGTCAATATCTGTATCAGCCTAAATAAAATCCAGGATTGGTCAGACAGACTCTAGTTTGTAATGTTTTACCTGACACGTATCCTTGTACATGTCCTAGAAGAACACAAGATGCAAACGAAACAAGCAACCGCTTATCTACACCTTGCTCCATCAACACTAGTTGTCACAGTCCCTTGATACGATTGGCTTGTGTCTTATATGCTTGAATACAAGAAACTGCTAAATCCTGTCCAAGAAACCTAATTTGTTTAATATTACGAATTCAAAGCTGCTGTAAAAGAAAGTCTTTACTTTCAGCCTTGTCATTCCTTACTTCATAAAGAAGGTCAGATATTTGATGAAATGTATGTGCAAGGTGGACACAATAATCAGATGTCAATCTATGCATTGGGTCAATAGTGTATACCTGCATATCTCACTGATTACATTGTTAATGCAGCCAAAGAGCAGCTCTACTCAAGCAGTTTGCTCGGGGAAATTTCTGCAGTAGGTGATGAGGCAGGGGCAAGCGCTATTTAATCACTTCCAAGAAGAGATTTATCCTTCTGGTCTTTGACTGTGGTTTGATCCTTTGGTAACCTCAAAGCTCTGACTTTTGTCATAAATATGTCTTAGAAATAAAGCCAGATATCTGGGGATTTCTGCCTGAAAATAAAATCCACTAGATAAAAGTTGGACTTACTTTGGCAAAGATAAGAAAACCCAATGACAAACTGATGAACCAAGACCACCTGCTGACAAACCAAAAACTTTAATGTCTTCTTGTTCACAAAACCTGAATCAACAACAATTGTACAATCTGTACCCAGTTTGTTTTTCCAAGCACGCCCTACCTTTTTATTTGTATCTATCAAGGGCAAGAGAGAGTAGAGGAAGTTGAAGGGCAGGAAAGAGGGAAACAATGCTTGCTTATATTCAACAGCACTGCTTGAAATGTCATTCATTAATAGCACTCTCATTTGGTGCTAACATGTGTTTTTGATCACTGTAAAAGGTGCTTACACATCCCTACAAATTAAAATGAAAAGGTTGTGAAAAAGGAATAAAATAATGGTAGCAAGGATTTATAGGACGAAAAGAGATGAACTCACTTACTCACTCACTCACATTAAGGCATGAAACCAGCCACCTGCAACATTCCTTATGTCTTTGGATGTATGCTCTGAAAAAATCTCTCCAAATTGTGAAAATAACCCATTTTTTTCCCCTCTTCTCCCTCTCGCATACCTTCACGCACGCACACACGCACACACACGCACGCACACACACACACACACACACACACACACACACACACAAAGCTTATAATAATAGACAGACAAGACCATGAGATTTCATGATGGGATTTCTGACTGAAATTACATCAGCTTCCCTCTTACCGTTTCCCAAACCACTTCCATGACACACACACACACACACACACACACACACACACACACACACAGACACACGTCCAGAGACAGTACAATCCCTTTTAAATCTCCTATTGGAAATGGGGATTAGATATCAAACTGCAAATAGAAGCTGATTAGATACACACATCCTGTACATACAATTGGAATTATAGTCTACATGTACTGTATGATCACAGTCAGTCCCACATCAACATGCACATACAGTACAATGGTTAACACTTTCAATACTAGAGAGGCCAAGCTGAATCCAGTTTTGTGACAAAGCTTGATCGCAGTCAGCTTTTGGCTTTAGCTTAATTACATATACAGCAACAGCTTTCCCGACTTCACCTGAAGCTCGCAAACCTCTTGCCGTTGTTAGTCACAGCCTAACGTTAGCTCCGATAGCTGACATTAGCTTAACTTTAGCGCTTCTTGTAGCGGACCTCTATATCGTCAGTTAAGTTAACCTTAAAGGTGCTCTAAGTGATGTTGGGTGACGGCACTTCTTGTTGACGTTCAAAGTATTTTCAAACAAAACGAGGCTAGCTCGCCCCTCCCTCCTCCTAATCTAGGGTGACCAGATTTCCCGGAGCTAAAACCGGGACACTTTGCACGTGACCGTAGTGCTCGTGCACGCACACGCTTTTTAACGTGAACATGTGCCAGCCCAGGTCCGACATATCCACAGACAGTAACTTCATTATTTTGATCGTAGGCTCCTCATCTAATAATAGTGTTTTTTCCTGTAAAATGAACAAAAATGCAGCAACAGCCTTTTTCAGTTTAGTGTGAGATTTATGTTGAGGTTTTTTCTTAAAAAAGATTCTTTGAAGTGTTATTTATTCCAATAACACCAAAAGAATTAAAATTATTTATTGAAAATTTTGAGCATAACCACTTCATTTCCTGCATTCTGGTGAATTTGTATGCATACATTTCTACCTTTTTCTGAATCAACGTATACTGCAACCTGCAAATATCTGTAGCCTAGGCATCATTTAGGCTACTCCTCCTTCCTGTTTGGCGTTTTTTGGTGAGGAAGTAACCTCCTTAAATGTGCATATGACAATTATTCACCTCAATGATACATTAATTCATTTTAATTTATAATAGACCCCTGGACTGTAATATTTCAGATGTGTTTGAGCAAGATTTCTGATCATGTCCAAAACTTTGTGCACCTTCAAAATACAGTATATGTGTTCTCTGTGATTTGGAGGAGACGATGAGTCGTGACATTGAGAAAAATAAAGTTAGGTTAGTAGAGAAGAATAAAGAATAAAGTCACTATATTTCAGAAACTAATCTATACCTGCACCATATAGTCTGCTGTGCATTACGTGATTGCTCTGCTGATACAGCAGATCTCAGACCTCCTGACTGACACAGAGCCCCGTGAACACTGAACGCTGCTCTACATCGGAGGTGGAAAACGGAAACTACAGAAATAAACGGGGCACAAATGCAACACATCTACCGCAGCATGCCCACAGCTGAGCGCGTCCATAAACCTGAAGCTGCGCTGCATTTTACAGAAAGAGTGGGCACAAGCAGGTCTGCTTCAGAGCTCCGTGTGTCTGAGTCTGAACCGTAGACTGGAAACATCACGTCACAGGAACTTCAAACTAAATCATTAGCATTTCGCTCCTAAACTTTGTGTTGATGGCATCAATGTAGGCTATTACACTGATTTGGCTAGGATTCCTCCCAAAACTTCACCTGGCTTTCCCATAGACAGTATATAATGGACCAACAGAGCCCGTTGCTCTGGACGGAGACCAGTGAAGGCTATTAGAAGCACTTTTCCGGTGATGGCCAGCTTTACTGCGCAGCCTCCAACTGAGAGAATGTGACGTGAGCAACGTGTCTGAAAGTTGGAAGTCTTCTGGTAGCTGTGCCAAGAGAAATCTCAATCATTCCCAATTTTACAGATACGGAGACTGTAGGTGTATGTAAGGAGATAACATGGGCACAGGCTAATTATTGATCACTAACATGCTAGTTAACATTAGTAATTAAACCTAAACATCTCATGTAAGTCGAAACTGCCTGCGAGCTTCTCCTGTACTATACGGTAATTCCTCTACTATGCGACAGTAAGTCACTTGGTTATGACACAATTGTTAGCCTATTTTTACAAAAACGTCTGCTACGGAGCCATAACGTGAGGTACAAGGTAATGGAGCCTTTTATACATTGTCGTGTTTCTTAGGAACTAAACAACGGACAAATAGAGTCTTTAAACGCTTCAGATGTAAAGTTATTCGCAGTCCAGTGACGTAAAAAAATAAATGGCGGTCAGCGGAATGCTAACAGGAGGTGATGGCCAGTTAGCAACAAAATGGCGCCATGATGGCTCGAGTTCTGAAGCGAAGCTTACCCCCTTGGGCTTTCCTCACGGAGAGACGGTTGCTAGGTGATATCAACAAATACAGCATGGTTGGACCCCGCACGTAGCTGCCCGTTCTATTCGCCTCGGAAAAATAAACTGGACAAAGTTACATTCGGGGCTAAACTCAAAACATTCGTTTGCTGTATTTGACAAAAAAATGTTGTAGCCTGAAAAACGCATGACATCGCTGAGACCTTTAACCAGACCGGTTCTATGTAAAAAAAAAAACAACAATGTCAGAGAGGCACAGACTAACTATACATGCTTGCTGTCTGGGAGTTACAGGTGAACTCATGAAAGACAGTACCGTATGCTGGCTGTGTGGTGATGCCAGGCTTCAGAACAGCGGGCTGTTGGTCCAGAAGACTGACGTTTTGTCCTGATTACATAAATCGTAAAACTTAAGTCACGCTCTCTTCGCCCCCTCCACTCCACATCAAAACAGTGACAGAAAATTGAAACAAAACAAAAGAACTGACACTGAAAAAAGAGTGACATGAGACTGTCCCAATCCCTACTCCGGTTACATCTTCAGTCCGACAATGCACTTCACTTCACTTTAAACAATTTCCTTGGAGAAGATTTGATTTTCTCTAACCAATCACCAGAGAGGGTTAATGCCCAACTAGGTGTCCATTGTCAGGTATTAATAGACGACGGCGAGGCATGAACCATCCAACGCACAGCGAAGTTCATTAATACCTGACAATGGACACCTCGAAGGGCATTAACCTGCTTGAATCATGGTCACTTGCTAAATAACATAAGTTTATATTTTAATTTGTTTTACAATCGAAATCTAAAGTTTTTCCAAACAATAACTGTTTTCCTAGTTACGCCTGAAGGTTTTACTAATCCCTGGAACAATCATTCCCATCCCATATGGTTCGTATGCAATGCAAACGTTCACTCCTTCAGGAAATAGGAAGGACCTTAGATACAACTTTGCCACCTTTAGCAATCGGATATTTATAGTCCGCTCAGCTCGTAGAACATGTCCGCTCAGCTACGAGCCAGAATGCTAACACTTTGCTAGCAAGATTCAAAGTCAATAACATTGTGTAAAGTTGGCAATCAGTAAAAATAAACAATTTTTATGAACAATTTCATCCGTGTACGTGAGTGTAACGTTACTGTCGGCCGTAGCCTGGAGTAGCGACCTGAACAGTGAACGGGATGTGAGATAACGTTGTTTGCTGTGAAACAAAGTAAGCCCAGAGGGGCAGTGCAACGTACTTCCTGCAGCTTGTGTGTTAGTGCCATCCTGTGGTGTTCAGCGAACGAGGCACTGAAGAAGAAAGTAGTTTGCAGCAGAGAAGAATGCCCTGGTTTACTATAGAGCAAACATATGCATACAACCCATTTGTTTTTAAATTGTTAAAATTCTCAACATCTGCCTGAGTCTGTGGCTGCAACGCTAACATTTAGTCTCTAATGTTTGCTACCCAGCTAGTGTTTGATGTAGCTCAGAGGTGTTTTCATTGTGATGCCGGAAATATATATGCAAGCTAATTAGTGAGATGTAGAAGGGATGTTTTGCATAGCACGGATAAAATGCTGTAATTGCATTACTGTCAACATTTTAATGTAGTAAGTAATTGCCTTTCAGTAATTTCTGTTTCAATAAAGTAAATCCTTGAGATCTTTGAGAAAATAAAAAAAAAGTGTTTTTCAATTTCACATAATCCATTTCTGTTTATATGAGGCTCAACAAACTGTACTTTTTGCTCTGTACAAGTCTTTTGATCACAAAAAAAAGAACCAAAGTACTGATTTTGAGTCAGACCTAAATGGTCATGGCTAATTTGATCTAAAGCAGGGGTCTTCAACGCCGAGGACCCCTAAACTGAAAGTGAGACAAAGTAGGAACCCCTTACTACATATATTGTATAAAATTAAGCTAAACTGCGCCTACAATAACGTGGGCGGCCTAAAGCCTTTATACATACAGTGGGGGAAATAAGTATTTGACCCCTTGCTGATTTTGCAGGTTTGCCCACTTACAAAGAATGCAAAAATCTACAATTTTAATCATATGTACATTCTAACAGTGAAAGACAGAATCCCAAAGAAAATTCCAGAAAATCACATCATATGAATTTATTAAAATTGATAACCATCTGATGAGGAAAAACAAGTATTTGACCGCCTGGACAAACAGCAAGTATTCTGGCTCCTACAAGCCAGTTAGTCTTTCTTTAAGACACAGCCCCAATCCGAACCAATTATCTACATCAAATACACCTGCCTCACCTCGTTACCTGTTACCTTGCGGCGCACACCAGAACGTTATAAATACGGCCGTGCGTCACCTTGCGCGGTCGTGCACGAGACTCACGCTCCTCCCAAGTTCATCCCATATTTTTCCTAATAAGGTCCATGTTAATCAATCAATGAATGTTGCAGCCTTGTAAAGAAGCCCTTAATGACCAATCACGAAACGGAAAAATGGGGAAAAAACACAATTCCGTGATTGTGAGATCGAGGTGCTCCTAACAGAGGTAGAACATCGAAACTAAATTCTGTTTAGAGGCCTTAACCCTCGTGTTCATATTTTTTTTTACACAGCCAATTTTCCCGAGTCTGGTGAACAATACTTAACAGATTTAGCTCAATTATTGTTATATAATATTTTTCTGTGAGAAAACAAGGAAATTCAATTATAAAAAAGGTAAAAAATAGAAACAAGATTTTTGATCATTATTGGTACTTATTTCTTAGAACTTAATTAGAACAGGTGAAAGTGCTTGAAATTTTGTTTGTGTGGGAATACCAGGTGCAGAAAGACAACATTCCCGCACACAGACACCTACAATCAGACATGCACACATACAGATGCACAGACACACACAGAGACACAGAGAAGCACAGACACATAGACACACACACACACACACACACACACAGCAGGCCCAGTTAGGAGGAGGACACAGTTAAGTTTCATAGCCCCTACAATTATTACACTCGGGTCCAGTAGACCCGAACACCTCATATGTAATAGTTATGTGTAGGGGGGGTGTATCGTGTGCTGTCATTGAACATAAGTTATTTTTTATGCTCTTCACAGAAAATAAGCCAAGGCCAATGAGTTTGAGTTAAAACAAATAAGAAATAGCATAATTTTTCTTTTAGCAAACACTGAAAATGGGTCCCACAGACCCGAACACCATACAAGGGTTAAATAAATGTATTTGTTGGCTATAAATATCCATTTTTATAATTCATGGATAGACCTAATTGATTGTTATGAAAACTAAATTAAAATTTAGATGGTGCTCAGATGCAGGCTGTGCGCTATGCATCCAGTAGGAGTACTTTATCCATGTGATATTTTGTATTACCTAATAGTTCCCTAAAACGCAGTCAACAAAACCTTGGGAGCATTACGCACGATCCCGTGCATGGTCAAAAGGTTGCGGAAAACTGGGCACATTTTTACACATGGAAATTCTTTATAAATCGCGACTTTTGCAAGGAATGTTGCGACGGCAAATTTCACCCTGTTTCACACAACTTTTTCTCGCGTAACAGGTTTTATAAATGAAGCCCCAGGTCCTAACAGGACAAAGACAACAGTAGTGAAATGTGCAACATTTTCTGAGGGAGAGCCTCCATTCCAAGGTACAAAGGCCTGGTCACACCAAAAAGTTGAATAGTGAAATCTGGGATTTTAGGAAATAGGTGGTACAAAGTGTTGCAGCTGGCGAACAAACTGGAACATGCTATCTAAGCGGGAAGGTGTGAGTGTTTTTCCACACAAAAGCTCTCCAAGCAGACTCGTTGTGCTAACTGGCAGCTAGGCCAACTGATAACTGCAACTTAGCAGTGAGCTTGGTTGCTAAAATAAACATAAGTTAACCCAGTCCATCTAAGACTCAAATGCCACGTTTTGGAGCGTTTTTTTACAGATCAGATTTAAAATTGGATGGGGCGACAGAGCTAGTAAGATAGCCTCCTCAAATGTCAGCACTTTGAAGACACATGGCTATTGGTTAGCCACGCACATTTGTGTGTCAAATGTTCACCAAAGTTCAACTTGAAAGGGAAAAAAAATGTACTTCACCTCTTTGAGTAATTAGGACGATTGCAGCAATTCCATTGAAATTAATTGATTTTTGAAATGCTGTTTGAATTGCTGGTGTGGCCAGACCGTAATGAAGGTAGAATAGCACTTAATGTGATGTCCAAATCTGCTGACTGGTGTCAACAGATGCTGACGGATTTTGACTTTAACATCAATGTAAGCACCCTCAAATTTGTTTCACAGTGCACTTCTAACATTATCATCCTGGAACACATTGCATTAGGAGGAAATTACCCTTTGTTGATTGGTTAAATCTGTTGGTTACTGTGGTGTAGCATAGCCTGAGTTTCAAAATGATAGGACGGCAGACTTCTTAAATTCCAGGCAGTGCATTGTGCCCAACACGTATACATGAGAAAAAAATAAAATAGATTTTAAAAAATACAAAAGGAACTTGAAACTTTCAAAAGAAACACTCACTCAGCCCTGGACCACACCACTATCAGCCTGAGGTGATTCCCCAAAACATTTAGAACATTACCACACTCTTAACAAAGAGGTATGCAACTCCACCCAATTACCCCTCAAATGCTTAAACCAAACACGTGCCAAATCACTAGACACAGGAAACCCTCCATCCCTTGGTTCTGACCCGCGATGTCAGTGATGACATCATCAATGCTAGAAACACCACCATCATTCCTGCATGGTGACCAGACAAAGGAACCAAGACAAGTGCGAGCATGTAGAAAAACAACCAATTAACTGTTCAAACTTACACCTTAATAAATCTAACTGAAACTAAACTGTAGTTGTGTGTTTGCTGTAAACCAGTGCTTGATGTAAGAATGTAATCATTTTAACACTAACAAACCCGGGATATAGTAAGTCCTGAAATGTTACACAAAAGCAATGATAACATTTAGGCAAACTGAAATCCAGTTCTTCTTAATACATCCATGCTAGTCAGTTACAACATGTTACAAGTTATGTACAGGGCCATTTACTCCCCCCTGTCATTTTGAGAGTCATGAAGGGGGGGCTAAGTGAAGATATAAATGCACTAAGAATGCAGAGACGATACTTAAAGAAGAGTCTGAATATAAAAACATAATGTGGTTTTTGCACTTCACCTTATGTTTCCTTGTTTCCAGTATTTATATTAAGGTAAGTTAACAAGCTGGATGGAGCTTTACATGTATAGAAATGAGAGTGGTATTAATATTCTGTTAGAAAAGAGAAAATAAGCATTACCTTCTAAACTATAACAAAATTATCTTTGCAGTAGAGACCCTGCTTTCATATACTGTAGATGAGAGGAACCAGTGTAAGGGTATTTTAAATGTAACACTGTAGTGAAACTGGTATATATTCTTTATTTCATAACAGTAACAAATAAATGATTGATTGATATTTAAATGTGTTTAAGTAAAGACGTCTTTGAAAATGCACATATGTATGTGTACACAGACAGAAATGCAGTGGATCCTCTCAGGCTGAGCAAAGGAATAGTGGTCAGGAGGAGGCAGAACATTAATCCCGAAAGAAAATTGGGTATGTCACCTACCAGCCTCCACACATAAACACACACATACTACACAAAAATCTCAGTATGTTTCAGTGTTTCAGGGTTGGATAATTTCACAGAGCCTCAGTTTAGGAAAGGGATACTGAGCAGGACCAAGAAAAGCACTGTGTGTGTGTGTGTGTGTGTGTGTGTGTGTGTGTGAGAGAGAATGAGTGAGTGAGGGGATATTGTTAATGTAGTGGGTATTGTGACAGTAGCTCTGCCTTTGATTTTTGTGTGAGTATGTGCCATTTTGTAAATGGTTGTTGTGAATGTGAGTGAGGGATTGCAGTGAAAGTGGCCATCTCTGCACTTGTGTGTGTCTATGCCTCTGTATGTGTGTGTGTGTGTCAGTGTGTGTGTGTGTGTGTGTGTGTCAGTGTGTGTGTGTGTGTGTGTGTGTGTGTGTTAGCAGCAGGTTATAACCGGGAAGGCAGCCTTAATCCCCTTGAAGACTGATGACCCAAGCTTTACACAAATACATACACACATGCAAAGATACACACAAACATACACTAGTCTACTCCTCTGTGTGTTTGTGAAGTTCCAATTTATTGCCTTTGTCAGGGAGAAATATTAGTTTAGGAATAATTGGGGCTTTGGGACAGTGTTGTATTGTTGGTTAATTGTCATCCACAGAAAGGAATACCCCAGTGTTTGTGCAACACCGTGGGTGTACGTGCTAGACTTTAGATGACTTGTGAGGCCCAGAAGTTCCGACAAACACAGTAATCATACTGTGATCCTTTTTCTTCTTTTTTTTTAATGCACTGGTATCGGATCGGTATTCGGTATCGGATGATACGGAAGTTCAGGTACTGGAATCAGTATTGGAAAAGGAAAAAAAAATGGTATTGGAACATCTCTAAATACTGGCTCCTTCAGTATGAGCCAGTGGGATTGGGGAAGAGAGGAACAGAGAGTGGGAAGATATAAAGTATTGAGGGACAGACCACAGAGTTGGTTTCAGTCTTAATGGGATGACATAAAAAAAAGCAGGCAAAATTAAACAATCATTCAACACAAAAATACTCCCAAAATATCCCTCCTATCATACACCATAACGAAAGGTTGTGGTGAAAAAATCCCATCCCCAAATACCATAAAATAAAATCAGCATGTATTGCCATCACAGAGTGGACCACTGAGGGAGACAGAATTGTTAACAGCCACCAGCAACTGTTAAAGAAGCATCATGGTTCCTCCTTGTATAAACTGGAAGTGCCATGTGATCGATATTAAAAGCAAATGCCAGCCATTAGCCATATGTTGTTAATATATAGAATTACATGCAATCAGATAAACTGTTCTGCACTGTAAACAAATGCACTTAATGGCAAATAGGAGCACTAACCGCAAAATTGAGATGCATTTTTCTATTTGAGCAAACGCTATTACAGTAAAATGAATCAAAAGGCTGCTGCAGACATGTTTATCTGCATGAATTTGCATATCATTTACAATGATAACAAAACACTAACTGTCTGCGCTGGCACTTCAAAAAATAAATTGAATAAGGACCAAGGTTTAGGTCAAGCAGCTTCAACAGGCATCCCCATGGGTGCGTGCTTTCTGGTTTTTATGCCACTCTTCTCCCATGTAGCTGTCACTAAAACTGCCTCAGGTGTTCAACTCTTTTGAATATTTATAGTACATTTGAGAAAAAGCAGTAAACTGTGCAGATGACAAAAAAAACAGCTGAAGCCATTTTTATCTGTGAGGTCTGTGGATGTTTGCTTATAGTTTGTTTATACTTATCTAACATATGATAGAGAATGAGTGGCTATGCTCAAATCACATCCAGAGATTAATTCATTTTAAAAAAAAACACAAAACATCTCTAGTAGGATGGTTATCTTTCTCAGGTGTCAAGTGCTTTAAGTGCTTGATGATGTACATGTTGTGTTGTGAAAAGTTACATAAATACTGATGTTTTTATTCTTTGTATGAATAATCAGATCCTTGGTAGACCTTACATATGCCAGCGTTTCCTCTATGTTGATATATCCGCGGTGGCCCGCCACGGTAAAATTTCTGCCGCCACGATATCAGAAATATGGCAGACGCACAACAGGGTTTCCGCTGTGTACACCGCGCACCGCCACTCCTTCAGCTGTTTATGAAAAGTCATAAAGTCGTAATTACACGACTCTGCAGCGCCGTGTGCTTACTGAACTCAAGCGAACTGTCATTCGCTCTCTCTCCCCTGTAGGGTGAGCAACTGGAACAGTGACAGGTCGTCATCACTCACGAAGTCATGGCAACCATGTAAACCACGGTACACTTGTCACTCAATCTTAGGCAAAGTGACAAACAGCAACGAAAGCCGCGACATGAAATCCGCACTCACGCGGGTTCCGTGAAATATGACGGCTACTGTTTATTGGAAAGTAGCATTGTGGACACTGAATTGATGAATTTAATGTTTATCAGACCCCAGATGAGACAAGAAGCTAACGTTAGCGAACGCTGCGGTGACGGTCCCTCTGCCTTTGACTCTCCGCTGCAGGAGACGCTGTATTCCTTCCGACACGCTGTATTAACGTTACTCTTTTAAAACCGTTTTCCAGGTTAGTGGGGGTGCATACCGCTGAAAACCAACATGAAAAACGTAGCTAGTAATGTTCACTCAGCGTTTTGTTTTGTTGTTAAACTGTGTGTAAAATGAGCGGTGACGTTAAATCACCCTACAGTACCGTCTATATGCTGGATGGTTTCAAGGTAACTGTCAGTACTTTTTTACCTTCAAGCCTTTGAGGGAATTGTACCTCTAACCTTGACAGTGTAGGTACCTTTCTCTCTTTACACGGAATATGTGAATCATTGTGTGCATTTATCCTGCTACCTTGACATGAAATACCACAGAAAGATGTTTAAAGCCACCATTATACCAACAAGGCAGTCAAAAGCCCTGATAGATAGCTGACGAAGGTCCCCTTTAATCATTTTTACCACAGCAGGCAATAATGTGGCTTAAGGTAATGACACATTCCGCCCACCATATTTCTGATATCAACTTAGCATGCATACACACAGACGTCCTTCAGCAGAGCTCATAGTGTCAGTGATATGGTGGTGTTAAGCCAGTAGCATGTCTATCTGTAGACACTGAAATACAATTTCGATTTTCAAGGGTTATACACTGTCTTAATTGAGATTCCCTCACATTAGCCTTTAAAGGAACATCCATGGAACACAATCTGTATTATATATTAACATAGAATACAGAAACCATTAGAGTTGTGTTTCTTCAGGTGCTGGTTGCACTAGCTGTTCTTAAATTAAGATTGAGCCTGGTTATAAAGATAGTTTTCACTTAGTGGAGATTTTTGCATCACTAAATTGAAATGGGTTAAACCACACAAACTAGTTTCTTATTTGTAAAGGTTAGTTGTTAAAACATTTACACTATCATTTAAACAACATTTAACGGACAGGTGAACTTGTTGTGTAGCTAACTAAACTAGCTAACTGAAAGAACTAACGTTAGCTTGCTGATGACCTGTGTATATTGAAGATCAAATGTGTAATAAAGATGACTTTATTACATTACATTTCAGTAAAAAACAGTAACCAACCAACTAACTGCCTATACCATTAGACTGAACTATCAAATAACGTTGGTTAGGTTAACTTAATTTGATATTCTTCTCTTACTCTAAACTACATGAATATTACCAAACCAGATATCTCTGTGCATTCATATTTTAATAAAGTGAAGTCGCATCTACATTTACAATGGATTGCCATTTAGGTTTATTTTATTATTTTGCCTCATGTTATATTTGAAAGATATATTTGGGGGAGGAGGCTGCGATGGTGAAAGCTTTGTCACCCCGGGTGATGTACGGTAAAGCCAGAGGTTGACTGTGGTCAAGTGTGTACGGAGATGAGGCGCTATTCACTGTTGTTCCCTGCTGGTAGGTGTTCTCCTTCTTCTTCTTCTGCATTCAGCGGCAGGCTAGAAAACCTGTAGACTTATATGCTACCCCCGTCAAGTCTGGAATAATCTCCAGTACATCCTGTAGCTAGAACAAAGAGTACAGTCACATTATTAGAATTCGGTTCTTGTGACATCCCTAGTTTTGACCACCAAAGTCATTTGGGGACAACATCTGAGGAATATGAATTTCTGTACAGTATTTCATGGCGATCCAATAACTGATGAGATATTTCAGTCAGGAACAAAATGGTGGACCCGCTGACTGAGTGAAATAAAATATGATACAGATGGGCCATCAACTTTGTTACAACTCTGATCGACATTGCCATGGCTCGAGCACAGGACTATGTTTTTCAAGTTGAAGATTGTAGGTTCTAGAAACAAGAATAGCACTAATGTTATTTTAAGTAATTTGATCTTAAGACTCCCTTTAGCTGGGCATCCTTGTTCTACGAAATATTATCAAGTGATAATCATTTACTGCACATGCAGCCAGATTTGCTTGTTTCAAGCTTAAAAAAAAAACTCATGTCTAAAATGTTTTCACATAAATTTGATAGGGCATGTTTGCAGTGTAGAAAACAACATCAAACAAAATACAACACTATTTACTTATGGGAAGACCTTAGTATTAGTATTGCAATCAAAGTCAGTAGACGTTACCATTTAGCTGCAGAAACATTTTCTTGCCAGCTGACATTTCCATCATATAGACGTGGCCCGGGGGAAGAAAGCAACGGTGATAACATCAATATGCAGCTAACACAAGATAAAAAGATACCACGCATCCACACGCATACATTAATTATAGCATACATTTTTTTTGCCAAAGTATCTCTAAAGAACCTGCACCCCAATGGTCCATTCATTACTCTATCCATACATCTCTTTAAGCAGCAGCAGAGAATTATGATCACATCACAGGGTCTCTAATCTCTGCTCATAAACTCTGCAGGAAATGTGAGGCAATCACTTCAACCTCTGTCACTCTCCCGTTGTCTCTACTTACAGATTTATGTCCAGGTGTAAAATCCCATATTATAATTAACTTGTCTATCACTCTCATTTTGCATTTTTCAGGCACTTTTCCAGAGCAACTTAGCAGGAGTGCAATACCAAGGCTCCAATCCCAGACAGGCAGAAATAAACAGCCTTCTGTAAAAGTCTGGCAAATGTGTAACCTGTTGGCTTGACATACAGAAATGTGAGAAAATGTAATATGGAAAATAATGCAATACAGGCACTTAATGGCATAAATTACAGAAAAGGTATGGACTGGCAGCTACTCTGAATTGCATTTTGGGAAATTTAAGGAAATACACATACTTGCTTTCTTGCCAAGAGTTATACTATATACTATGCCTACACATAAATAGATATGATTAAAAAAAGCCATATATTGTTAACAAACATCATTTCCCATGAGCCCACAGACTATCGCGGGTTAAATGACATGGCAACAGCAGAACAGGGAAGGAGTTCAAATCCCTGATTAGCTCTAAAAGCTGTGGCTGTTTTGTCTGTGTAAGCTGTTTGTTCGGCACCTGACTCCTGGCTGTAGTTTCGGTGGTATGGTAAAATGCAGTTTTGCCTACACATTATGAATTTGCCTTAAGTATTCCTTCTCATTATCCAATTTATCAGATCATATTTTCACTTCGTTTTATCGTTGCGTATATGCAGTAGTAATTTTGTGTATAACTTGATTTGTATCAATAGCTAAAATTTTTTTTACCAAATATACATGAATGTACAAACTGTGGAAATGTATGTTGTATGTAATGAGATGGATTCAAAACCATAAGCGGCGCTAGGCTATTTTTAGGGGTGCTGAAGCACCCCTAAATATCATCTCAGCACCCCTGAAAATAAAGTCCTTATTGTGATAATGTGAGATCGTTAAGTGCTCAAAGTAGTGGCGAACCGGGCAGCCACTTAACTTAAAAAAATATATAAATAATCCTCTGTGCTGCGAAGCGTTTTTCTGTTTTCTATCATTTCACTGTGTGGGGAATTGGCAGATCAGCGCCCCCAGCAGCTGCAGGCGCCCTGCTTGCTGAGAGAGGTCAGCACCCCCTACTTTCACAATGAAATGGACTAGTCCGTCCCACAGTGCGCCGCCAAAGATAAACAAACGGTGACAGGAGAAATGGGAAGTACACAGAGACGGAGAAAGACGAGTCTAAACGGTCTAAACCTTTCTGTTATGTCAATGGTCTAAACGCCAAAATGAAAAAAGTTACCCAAGCGGCTCAAATAAAAAAAAAAAGCGAAAAGACATGTTTTCGGGAGTAGCAGGACCTTCATCAGCTCTACTTTGGTAGCCTACACAATGCATTCTCTGTTGATTAGTTGATTACATTTGCCTTCTGGTTGACAGCACAAAGGAGCGAGGAGAATAGAGAGGGAGAAGGGCAGAGAGAGCAAGATGAACAAGGTGAGAAAATGGCTAGGTAGCCTATAAGACATGTATATGGTAGGACTACTGTGTTTTATTTTCTCTTTTATTTGAAGATTATTTTCTAGTTGATTACAAAATGTCTTGTATGTGATTGTCAGTGATAGGACGGAGGGAAGGAGATAGAGGGAGAGAGGAGGATGGGGAGAGAGAGAGAAGGATGGAGAGAGAGTGGACAAAGAGAGGGACCTGGAAGAACCAGGTGAGAAAGTGGACATATATTATACAGGCAAAAACACTTAAAACATTCCATTCACATTATATTTACATATGCATTTCATGGAGGACTAGGCTCTTAAGAAAAAGAGATGTTGTGTTTTCCCCATCTGGTTCAGAGGCATTATTAGATTAGATGAAAAAGTTGAAAATCAACAGCAGAAAAAAACTTTAGACAAAAAATCTTGTCTAAAAATATGTTAAGGCTTATTTTACCATTCAAGGTATGTGCAGGGGTGTAGCTCCAAATTCTGGACCCTGTGAAAGGCATTTTCTATTGGCCCCTCCCTGCAGCCAAAGCTATGAATTCTAGCATATTTTTGGGCCCTCCTCACATGAGGGCCCTGGGCACTCAGTCCCCTTCCCCCCCAGTCCAACACCCCTGGGTATGTGTGCTGCAATAATCATGCTTTGTAGTTTCCATCTTTTTTCACAGCAGATGCCTTGAATCTGTTGATAGTTTGTCATAATTGCATATCTCAATCTGTCTATTTCTTTCCCCAAAACTCACAAGAAGTCATGATTTAAGGGTTAAAAAAAAAAAAAAAAAATCTTCTTACGGGAGCATGCCCCCAAACCCCCCTAGCTTAACTGCTATCAACTTTTCATTAGGGGCTGAAGACCCCCAAAGGTCAGATCCTAGAATCGCCCCTGTTCAAAACTATATTTAAAGTGAATTATATAACCAAGATATGCATGTAAATATACAAGACATATGCGATGATCATGTCACGCAACTGCTGAATTATGTCAATGTCAAACTAAATCTCTAAGTGCATGTCTGAATTTTCATTCACAATGGCTTCCCTCGTTTAAGTAATACTGTGGGGGAAAACATCTAAACACCCAATGTGCCTTGTTCCCCCATTTGACCTTTTCATTCTTACATTCTCTCTCCATATCCTGCTCTCCCTTACCGCTTTTCTATTTTTTCTAATCTCTTTCTCTCGCTCTTTTCTCCTCATATTCTGACTTTTACCACTCGCTTCCCCCAGATGCCTTTGTCCTCCCATTGAAAACGGCAATTGCCCTTTGGCCTCAGATTGATTTTATTGGCTGGAACCCCAGCCAGTAAGCTGGCGGCTAACGAGATCACTGCTGGTTGGGCTAAATGCAACTGACAACAAAGAAACTGGTTTTCCCCCTTCCTTGGTAACATGTGCGCGCACACACACACACACACACACACACACACACACACACACACACACAATCCCCACCTAGTCAGCCAAGCAAACAATCTCTGCATCTCACAAGTGTTTGGCAACAAATTAAAACTAAATATAAATGAAGAGTGTATATGTGTGTGTGTGTGTGTGTGTGTGTGTGTGTGTGTCTGTACTATGCAGAGTAAGAAACTGGCCATGTGTGCAGGAGTGTGAGGGAAACTGGATGTGTGTGCATTTTCTTATGCGTGTGTGTGTGTGTGTGTGTGTGTGTGTGTGTGTGTGTGTCTGTGCCTGCTTGACCGCACCTCCATCTCTATCCCTGCTTGTTCAGCATTAGTGACTGTGAGGGGCCTGGAGGGAGGTCCCACAGCTCGAACCAAACCCACACCAGCTGCTGTTGCTGCAGCTCTTAGCTGTGTGCGTGTGTGTGCGTGTGTGGGTGTGTGTGTTTTGGTAAAAACTGCCAACATGCTGTAAGTTGTATGACCCAGTGGTAATATAGAGAAATGGAAGTAGCATCTCATTATTCAACACATTTACTGAAAGTGTCAATTGGATTAAGTTCCCACCCATAAATCAGATGACTGACACCTATTACAGCAACAAAGACCTCTGCTCAACCAACAGTTCTCAACACAGGTCTGACCTGCGTGGCATTCGTTAACTTCAAAACCTAAACCATAAATCTGTAGACCAACAATCAAGCTATTTACCCGAGACACACTTATTGAAGGTCTGACCCTGTGTCAACATTAGTTGTGTCATTAGCTGGTGTGGAGGTGGTGTTGAATTAGGTCATCTACACAGTTCACGTGCAGCAGGACTCCCTTTTTGCACCAATGCTCAACCAACTTTGAGCTTAAGGCAACAGTATATACTGTAAACAAAGTGCACGTCGAAAACCACCTCCTTCCTTCCATACAGAATTGGAGGGGGGGTGTCTGCTGTTATGCATCCCAACCAGCAATCCAACAAGTAAGGCCCCTTCTGCAGAGGTGAGAAAGTATGATTTGGAACTTCTGTGTCAAGCTTGTTTTATTTTCATTCTTCATACACACATTTTCCCGTCACCTTTGAGTGTGGCCATTTCAACTAGGGATGCTAACATATATAGTTTTTTTTCATTGTCATGGTGATATCATCTGTCGCAATATACATATTGCAAAAGGTTGCGACATATCACAAAAGACACTAAGATAGTTTATGTGTTAGTTGATAGAAAATATCAGCAGAAAACTGCACTTAACAATGGAACTTTTTTTTAGTGGTGCCTTTTATATTCAATTCAATGTTCAATTTGTATAATAAAAAAATTTGTTTTAAAATCAACAAGCAAATTGTTGTACTAAAGCAGAATATTGAAAGAAGCAGGAATGCAGAGCTGAGGACATTTTAGTATCTGTTAATTTATCGCAAGTAATATTGTTAGCGCTATATTCAGCAACGTTATCGCATGCCGCATTCAGTATTTTCCTCATATGTTGCAGCCCTAATTCTTAACAGCTCTAAACACTCTCAGACGTGGTTAGACGCAACGTATGAATTACCCTGTCCTTTAATGTGAAAGAAAAGTGGTATTTAATTACAAGAGCTGAAGGAAACCCAATGGAGGTGACCTTTGGTTGCAAGTACAATTATAGGTTACAGGATATACATCTTCTATCCTTCAAAGCACTTGTCCTATTCAGTGGGATGAAGCCAATCTCAGCATTTATTGGTGGAGAGGCAGAGTACACCCTGGACAGATGGGATGACATATATAGAAAGGGACATTCACCGTCACAGTCACCATATGGACTGTGAAAAGAACCTGGAACAATTGCAGAAAATCCATGCATCTTGATCATCTATATTATAAAATCATCATCGACATCCAACGCTTATGGATTTTGTTTTCCTTTTTTTCCCTTCATCTTTACACCAAAAAAGCAGTCAGCTACCTCTGGGATCAAAGTCAAAACTCTTGTGTTAAAATGAGGTAACATTATTCTTTAGTGAATGTAAAACTTGACACATGCACCAACTTGAACGCCACAGCTAATGCATTCCATCCAACATACCTTCTCTCCCATTCAGTTGCTATGGTAACAGCTTTTTCTACATCTCTCTCTGTTTCACTCCCTCCTGCTCATCATCTCTCTAGGTCACTGGCCAGGTATCCACGGACCTAACACAAACGTGATATTTTATATATGCATGCAAATTTGGCATTCGCTGGAAATGTTAGATTCCGTGTACCATGCTGCGTTATGTTTGGTCTCTGACTCGGGTTTCCGCACACATCATTGCAAGATGTATCAGAAAGTGGGTTTGTCTCCTTTATACAGTGGTGCTCATAAGAAATTGATCTTAATGCCTCAATTAAAATTTTTTTGAAAAATCCAACCTTTAAGGACACCAATTTTATTTGTGAATGAATAATGTATCGTAAATTAATAAATGTTCTTCCTTAAAATACAGGGGGCGTAAGTAAGTACACCCCTATGTTAAATTGCCATAGAGGCCAGTTATTTCATGGATCCAGGATCCAGGATCCAGGATTCCAGTTTTTGGAATGTGTTTCATTGTTAGTTGTATTGGAATTTTGAGGCTTGATAACATTTGTCCATTTACAGTTGATGACCGTGTTCCATGTTGGGACAATTTGATAAGTAAAGTTTATTTATGATTTATGCTTGTGCTAGTGTAGCATGAAAGTTAATACTTCATCCACACTCTGTAGGCTTAACAGATAGCTGTAGTCAGCTTAAATTCATTCCACTTCCAATGTAACATGAAAAAGGTATCAGGACTTTCAAAGAAACTTCTCAAACCTCTCCTGAAGAAGAATTGATTGATATGTCCATCCTAGTCTCGCATTGCCAAACCTTCGTCCACAGCGCTGCGGAGGAGGATCTGGCTAGTCCACACAGCATTCCGGGATGGGAGAAAAACTAAGCACTGGTTTATTGCCATTTCTTCAAACCAATCACAATCGTCTTGGGCGGTGCTAAGCACCGTACGCAGCAACCGTGCCGCTGCAAAATAGCCTCGGGAAGGAACTTGTTTGGGTGGAACGTGTACGTTCAAAAGTTGTCTTAGCAGTTAACCATAATCCTCATCCTCATCCGCAGTTTAAAATGTCAACACAAAGAAAGCCCAAGGTAACGGATATCCAGCTTAAATGAGTGAAAGCCGGCGGGATTTCCTAATTCCTCAGTATGTTCTAAACACTCACAGTTAACCCAAATAAAGGTTTAATACACAGCTACCATGTTGCATTCAGTCTGTTAATATGCCCGTAGGTAACAATGGAACCAGCTCCCAGTTTTGGTTTGGGAGGCACCGTCTCAACATATAAAAACTCTCCTCTTTGATAAAGCTTATGGTTAGGGCTGACTCAGGTTTGCCTTGGACCAGCACGTAGTTATGCTGCAATAGGCTTAGACTGCATAGCTACACCATAGCAGTCAGGCTTCCCTTAAAAATATAACTACAGACCAAGGCTATGGCTGCTACGGAGTTACCACGTAGGCCTACCACAAATTTCTGAACATGTTACACATACTCTGCTGCAGTGTGTGCTACTGTGAAAATAAACTAGGATATTCAAAATATATCCATGACATTATGTAAGCATAGAAAAGTATTGTCAGCCATGGTTTCAATCACACCTGTGGTGCTCTTTTTTTCCTTTTTGCAATGTTGCTTTTGTTTCAATTTGGGTTTAATGGAAACCAAGTGAAATGTCTTGCCCTTCCATTCCAATATTCTTTTTTTTATTTTCCCATGCTCCCTCAACACCTCAGTATCACAGCGCATTTACGTTTCTTACTTTGCATAGTACACGCACACACACACACACACACACACACACACACACACACACACACACACACACGCTTGCTTTATAGGAAGAGCTAAAATTGTTTTATCTGTGTAGGCTTTAAAAGCTCTTGCTCCTGCTTATCTGTAAATCCAGTAGACATGTAAAAATACTCAGAACATGTACCTATAGTGAAGTACTCAACATTTACACACTATTCAAAATACCAACCTTTGAATTTCTTCTCACATCTTTGCAGAACCTGACAAAAGGAATCAATAAAAAACATGGCTTCAACCAGATTTCACCTGGGGCCTCATTTATAAAACCTGTTACGCAAGAAAAAGTTGTGTGAAGCAGGGTGAAATTTGCCGTCGCAACATTCCTCGCAAAAGTCGCGATTTATAAAGAATTTCCAATGCGTAAAAATGTGCCCAGTTTTCCGCAAACCTTTTGACCATGCGTGTGATCGTGCGTAAGCGCCCAAAGTTTCGTAGACTGCAGTGAACTTAATGAACTCCGATGGTAACACGAAATATCACATGGATAAAGTATTCCATGAATTATAAAAATGGATATTTATATCCAACAAATAAATCTATTTGAGGCCTCCGAACAGGATTTTGTTTCAATGTTCTACCTCTGTTAGGAGCACCTTGATCTCACAATCACTGAATCGTGTTTTTTCCCCATTTTTCCATTTCATGATTGGTCATCAAGGGTTGATTGATTAACATGGACCTTAAGACAAATATAGGATGATCGCATAAGGTAACGCATGTCCGTATTTATAACGAGAAGAGTGCGTACCGGTGTGCACCACAAGGTGTTATAAATCAGAATTTTGTTTTTACGTACGAAAATTCTGACTTTTTTGACGCACAAAATCTTACAGAATAGAATCTACACACAGTTTTATAAATGAGGCCCCAAGTCAAATTATTAGAGAGAGAACAAAGCGTATTAGTGTTGGAGTTAAACCCTGCCATCCTTGGTGACATGATCATGGTATATAGTTCATGCAGACTGTGTTGAGACATGACAGTACATGATAAAGCCCTTTTAATAGACTTCTCACCTACGTGATGTGATTACCTAAAAGGTCACCATGTTCCTGCAGCTTACCACAATGCAAAACTCAAAACACATTCATAACTACGAACAAACTGGAGGTGACACAGAAATCAGCTTCAAGATTCAAACCAGAAGATTAAGTTGACATAAAAAGTACAAAGAAATAAAATAATATTATGACTCAGGGGGACTAAGACTCTTGTACTCACATTCTCTGCAGCAGGGACAGGGCGCTGTCACAATTTTCACAATCATTTTATTCATGAGAAAGTATTCCACATTTTGCCTGTAAGCGTCAACGCACTATGTAAAGAATTGTTTTCCAGACACAAGCTTAAATGTTCAACTCAACAGTTGCACAGCACTGTGTGCGTTTAGAAAGTAGAGATGCGTGTGCGCACCGTTATTGTGCCAGATGTCGCGTAGCTTGCTTGACGACTCATTTTGTCTGTTATTTCACTTTTTGCAAGAAATGACTGCCAGCCAAAAAACAAAAAACAAACAGCACTCTATCGAACAATCAGCTGCAGCAGAAGTTGACATTAGCCAGCAGTAACTAAACAGTTTTGGAAAGGCTGCGGGGTTCCCTTCAGTACACTTTAAAAACCCACAGGTCTGTGCTGGGCACAAACACACTGACACTGGAACAATTTAGAAGCAATTCATGAAAAAATAACGGTTGTTTATGTTGACCTAACATTAGCGGGGTTTTTTCTGGTTGGAAATGTGATTGTGATGGGTTGCTGTATGTGGGTTTTTGGCAGGCAGCTGTTGTCCCCTCTTCTCGGTACTGCATACTGGCCTTTAATCTTTTAGTTTTACGGAGTAGAGGATTGTATCGGCGTACATTCACCCCTGCCTAACACTACCGGCATCTACATTGTTGCAATAGCACAAGACATATGTAGTGCAGGAATTTGATATATGCTAACGTTACTTGTTCTTGCATGCTAATGTGTGAGTGTGACGTCTGTGTTCTTAACTTGCTGTCTGTGTTGCTGCCTAGGACTCACTCAACAGTTAAGTGTGTGAAGTCTGCGTTAGCAATATTAGTCCAGAGGTTGCCATTTCTCACTGGAATAAAATGAGCCATGTTAGCTAGCTAGAGCCGACAGATGTCCATCAGCGTGATGTAAGCAGTAAAAAAAGTATTGGAAATGGGAGGACCTGTGTTGCATACAAATTCACCTATAAATAGTCTAAAAGTTTACTGGTTCCCATCAAATTGCTTCATTTACTAAATACTGAGGTGTCCTATGAAGCACGTAAGCTACCATGCCAGCTGTGACACAGACAAGAGCACACACATTAAATAAAGTAAAATATTTGGATACCTACATGTGACTGTGGACTCTGTGTGTTCCCCTGCTTTAGCCACAGCTATCTGCTGCACATACCTTCCTGCATGCTGATTGGCAGATGTAAAATGGCAGCTTAAAAGCTGACAGCCTGTAAATTGGCAGATGGTTGATTTGCTACATTTAATTGGCTGCTGCTAACTGATGGTTGTAGCCCATCTGTGTACTAACATTACTCGCAATGCTAGCTTTGTGACAGCACTTCACTTAACCATCCCCGGCTTTGCCTGCATGCCTCTACCTCGCTTCCCATGCCCATTATCATTTGAACTGTTTGCAACACGAAAACACTCGACTCCTGTGAAAAATGGGACAGGCATTAGCATAAATCTGGTTTTCACTTTTTATCTTATGCCCTCGGGTTACAGATTACAAGAACGTCTCAGTTTCTACCTGTGTTCCATCAACTCTGTGCTTTTGCCCCTGATGTCAGGTGGGAACACTTGATAAAGTAATTACCATAAGCCTCATCATCTGATTTTCCTGCATATGTAACCCGTTTTCATTGCCAGGTGTGAAGGCAGACACTTCACTCTGTGCTGACAGTGATAGCTGTCATGCATCTCCCAGTGGAAAGGCAAAAGACAAACAGCTTGTGATTTGCTCGTCATTTGTTAGCCCACGTGTTCTCTCTTGTCAAATTTATCCTATTTTAGTTCAAATCTTGATCCCCATTTTTCATTCAAACTGTATGTAGACCTGAAAGGAAAATTCCCAAACAGATTGTTGAGTAAGTTTGAAATGATTTATGTTGACTGTGTGCAACTTTGGTTACACTTTACTTGAAGGTATCTACATAAGAGTGACATGACACTGTCATGAACGTGTCATAAACATTATAAAAAAAAGTCATAAACGTTTATGACATAACGCTTCTTTTAGTAAGTGTCATTCGGTTTTTGTCATGACAAGTTATGGCTATGGTTAGGGTTAGGGTTCATGTGTTCATGACAGTGTCATGTCACTCTTATGTAGATACCTTCAAGTAAAGTGTTACTGCAACTTTCACTGTGGCAGCTTAGGACTGCAGTGGCTGAAATCTGCAGGGCATACAGTCCTCTGGCTTTAGCTGTTAACCTTTATTGGTCAGTTTTATTCTCTCACAGTGACAGGCTGGATCTCCCACTGGGGGCCAATTCAAAAAGGTGGAGACATAAGGGTATGTGTTATCATTAGACCATTAGGGAGTTACAAAATACTTTGTTTCTATTAAGTTGAAGAAAGTGCAGAGAGATGTCAGACAAGGAGCAGAGAAAAGAAGTGGAAATTTCATTTCGAAAGTGTGCAGTTGTGGGTTAAATGACTACATGCTATATTTAATTAGTCACTTGGGAGTGAAAACAGAAAACAACCCTGTCTCCTAAAACATGACGTTCCAATATAACAAAGTGGCATTATCAATTACGTTTGGAGTAAACAGTGGCGGACGCATGTTTTTGAAATAGTTGCCGTTTTAAACGTTAACGTTGGTTAATGTTGTGAATTGAAATAAAACTACTTGGATAGGTTTAGAAAAAGATCAAGGTTTTGATTAAAATAAGTACGGTATGTTTGTTACATAGTTTTAGTGGCATAGCAGTGTTTCCTCTATGGTGATTTGACCGTGGCGACCCCCACGGCAACATTTCTGCCCCCCCATGGTATCAGAAATAGGGCTGCGTTGTTAGAGTGCATGTCGGAGAACGTTTGTATTTTAGGTGCATTATTTACATGCTGAAGTAGTTACTGCATTAGGATAATGTAATTAATAGTGGGCTTATTGTTTGCTACAGACTGCTTAGCCAAGGGGTCGGCAACCTTTTTGATATGAAGTGCCCTTTTCAAAACTGATTGTTTATTAGTGTGCCATGTCAACATTAAGTTTAATTATGACATCACATCTAAATGTAATATCCAGGGAATCTGTAATTTTATTCCATAGCAACATTTGATAACATTATTATTTCTCATAATCAGGACCTTGTAATTATTATTATTATTATTGTATATTATTATTATGATTATGGAAACATGGTTTTAGTATGCAGCGTCCTGATTGGTGGAAAATGGGCTGACAAAAATATCACTGTCAAAGAGTCTGAAGCGAAAAGTTGTGGAAAAGCCCAGCTTTAATGATGAATGGATGGAGAAGCAGGTCCTGTATGCCTCATTTTCAATGAAACGATGCTATGGCAAAATAATAATAACACAACCAGCATCATTATTAAGAATGAAGAACACGAATATAACGATTGCGTCATTCACATGCATATTATGTAGCCACATGTATTTGTTTTGGTCTTATAATGCATCCATATTTACCGCTCCAGCGGAGAGGATGGTTTCTTCAGCCAGCTTAAGTTCATAAGAATTTGTCCAAATTTCAAGATTCCCTGCAAACTAAGATAAACAAACCGACAGCTTTTGTTTTAGCTTGTTTTGTAAAAATTTGCTATTTGAAGAGTAGAGCTGTGTTTGTGTAAAACAGTGCAGCGGACAAGAGTGGACTGAGCAGACAGAGCAGATTGAAATATCGCTTTCTACATGTTTATGCCGGTCTACACAGGTGAGTGCATTGATAAGTATTGTCTTTTAACTCACAAAGGTTTTAATGTAGCCTACTTACAGTAACAAGACTAGCGTTAGTTCATCTGCCCCAGCGGCCGTTGGTAATCCTCTGTGTGTGGTTCCCAGTCAGAAATATGAGTCAATCAAACTACCGTAAATAACAGGTCGCGCAACTGTGAACGTTGTAATTTGGCATGTGGATGAGAGAGTGCTTCAGCATTTCAACCATGATTTCAACACATCAGTAACTCTCTTGCACACATATTGCCAGCGTGTCATTGGTTAAGGTCCCGCGTGCCCATGGTGGCACGCGTGCCTAAGGTTGCCGACCCCTGGCTTAGCCTATATGTCAAGATCAAAGTTGGCCGATATAGTTCGGACCTGCCCCCACTGCTTAAAAAAATCCTAAAGGAAACACCCTGGGCAAAGGTAAGTTCAGACAATACGTATTGTTACGTAAACAAGTCAATGTTGAATTTTGATTTCACAAAAGACACAAACAGCGGTCTCCTGGGTGAAAAACCTGCGCTTGTTTGACCCATCCATCCACCCCGGCCTCCTCCCTACGTGGGCTTTCACAGACTTTAATTAGAAATGTATTTGTGATGCATTAGCAGTGCACTTAAGCTAGTCTTCCTCGTGGCCAAACAAAAATCAATAAATACCACTTTAAAAGATATTGGCAACAACATTACATGTAAAATGTTTCATTTACTAGCTCTGCATTTCAAACCGCTATTTGCAAACTTTAAAAGACAGGGGTGAAAGTGTTGGGTTGAAGTCACAACAAATCAGATTCCAGTATGTGTAGTTTTACCCAAATGACAAAGGCTCTTTCTCTGCTTTGACTGACTGTCTCTGGAATCTGATTCATGGGCATCTTAGAGCAGTAATTGTATGCCGCTTGAGTTCAAATGGCATCGTTCTCCACTCCTCAAAGAAACCAAACTGAAGGACTTAACACTCCACAATCAAACCACTTTCAACACGGTCGCCATGTGCCATGCTTATCAGGTGAAAAGTTGCTCCTCCTCCTCAGCAGAATAGCCTCAGTCATACGGTACGCGTTGAAAACATAAAATCATCTCAGCCCACTGAAGGAAGCCTAGTGGAGCGCATGGTGAGCTAAAGCTAAATATCACCTGCTAATATTGTTTTGGGATAAATTACTTTCTATTCAGACGGTTGCTCTCTGTACGTCCTAACACTGTAATTACATATTGATGTCCCTCTGTGCCAAGGTTCCTTCCACCTCAGGGCCACAAAGGAAGTCATTTATATCAGTTGTCAGTGTTTTCTTATATATTTATTAACCAGTGACAGACCAAAACTACAGGAACTTTACAGAATGTAAAATGAAAAAAAACTAATAATTGAATTCAGAACGGCAGTCCAAACACACTGGGACCCAAATTGAGAGAGGTATTGAAGTGAAAACAGGTACCATTAAACAAATCACTAGAGATGAAACATTGGGTAGCTTGGAAGGTAAAACCTTATGCCAATTGGCATAAGGTTTTACCTTCCAGCTCATTGTTGTAATTGCGGTATCGTTTCCTGAGTACCTTTGTTTCTGAATTACAAACGCGTGCATCAAAGTAAAAGTCTCCTAGTGCAACATTTCCAGTCCTTTCATCTCCAGTTCATTTTTTATATTCTTTTCTTCTTTCATATTTGGTAAAAAAAGTAAGCAATTTGTCTTCTTTTTTTACCTGAGGGAGAACAAAGTGTGAAAATGCTACAAAAATACTTAATGGGAGTAGTGGAGTGGTGAATATACCCACAGAGTGCCCCTGATTGCTTCTCTTCTATTCCCCAGTCCTGCATTTTAAAGTTTTCTTCATAACCCAGGCCAGTGGTACTGGCAAGTGAGGAAAAAGACAGATTTTTGTCATTTCTAGACAACAGAAATGTTTGTTTGCGTGTTAAATCTTTTGGAGCCATTTTTGCCATTTTGGAAGACAAACGTAATAGGTATGGTGAAATATTGATTTACTCACAAGCTATTTGGTATGGTTAAGTTATAGTCTCGCTTTGCCAGACCTTCCTCCACAGCGCTGCGGAGGAGGGTCTGGCTAGTCCACACAGCATTCGGGGATGTGAGAGAAACATTTCTTTGAACCAATCACAATTGTCTTGGGCGGTGCTAAGTGCCTCTGCAAAAAAAGCCTTGGGAAGGAACTTGTTTAGGTGGAACGTACACGTTCAAAAGTTGTTTTAGTTGTGCAACAGAAAACTCAGATCAGACAGATAGTCTAGCTGTCTGTCTGGATTTACCCTGCAGAGATCTGAGGAGCAGTTGACCATAGTCCTCATGAATCCACCGGAGTTTAAAATTCCAACAGAAAGAAAAGCGGAAGGTAACGGACATCCGGCCGAAAAGAGGGACGTCTGGTGGAATTTCCGACCGACACTCTTGAAATCCCGGAAGTGGAACGTCGTGGATATAGACTAGTTAAGTTAAGACAACTACATTTAGATCACCTTCATGGTTAAAAGAAACCAATAATCATTTTTGGTAGGAAAAAGGGACACAAATCACTGTCAGCATTAAAACAACCATTGCTGTGTGTCATCTTTCTCAAGATGAACCACTGCCGTGGCCGGGTTGGCTCGGTTGGTAGAGCAGGCGCACATATACATGGAGGTTTATACCTCGACACAGAGGTCCAGGGTTCGAGTCCGAACTGTGACAATTTCCTGCATGTCTTCCCCCTTTTTCTCACCTACTTGTCCTGTCCATTAAAGGAGGACAAGCCCAAAAAAATTATCTTTAAAAAGAAAAGATGAACCACTGCCAATAGTCAAGTTTCCAGAAAATTGGCAGAAGCAAATGTGGGTTATTGCACACTGTCATCCATTGCAGATATTAGCAGTTGGCTGCAGCGAGATAAACAGTTGGTAGCACTAATTCTCCAGTCGGCTGCCATTAAACTACAGCAGAAGAGGAACGTGTCAGTCTCCTCATCGCTCCATAAAGATCTCATGTTTGTTGTCGGCTGCTGTTTTTGTCTTTTCAGTGTACAACATGATGTATTTGCTTAGTCTGTTTCTATTGCACAGTTTTACATTTTGTTTTTATCAAACTTTTCCACCTCAGAGTTAAGTGCTGAAGTGTTTTACACACAAAAATGTACACAAAACAGGTGGATGAAAACGCAACTGTCTCACTTAGTATGTAAATGGACAGTCTCGCTTTGCCAGACCTTCCTCCACAGCGCGGGGGAGGTGGGTCTGGCTAGTCCACAAAGGATTTCGGGATGGGAGAAAAACGTGCTCTGGTTTATTGGCATTTCTTTAAACCAATCCCAATCATCTTGGGCGGCACTAAGGGCACGACAGAGCCACGGTGCCGCTGAAAAATAACCACGGGAAGGAACTTGTTTTTGGTAGAACAAGTGTACGTTCTAAAGTTATTTTAGTCGTGCAACAGAAAACTCAGATTGGACAGATAGTCTAGCTAGCTGTGTGGATTTACCCTGCAGAGATCTGAGGAGAAGTTAACATATAGTCCTCATAAATTGACCAGAGTTTAAAATTACAACACAAAGAAAGCGAAGATGATGGACATCCGGGCGAATAGAGGGCGATCCGGCGGGAATACCGGCAGCACCAGAGCAATCCCGGTATTGGAATGCCGTGGATAT
The DNA here is from genome assembly GCF_004354835.1 of Perca flavescens. Classification (NCBI taxonomy): domain Eukaryota; kingdom Metazoa; phylum Chordata; class Actinopteri; order Perciformes; family Percidae; genus Perca; species Perca flavescens. The sequence continues at coordinate 9,499,744 of NC_041350.1, read as the reverse complement.
ATACTAGTAAATGGATAACCGTAACTGAAATGCTCTTCTAATGGGACTAGCTTACTGCTTCTGCCACTATACTAAGTCTATATGTTCATTCTGCAAAGCCTATAAATCTCCCCAATGTTTATTTGATCGGATTTGTAGTTACTTTTAATCTCTTTTGTCTTTCCTGTTTGTACGGAGATGAAATAATCACCAGTTTGCCTATGTATCTGTAGTATGTTTATATGTTGTACCATTGCATTGCTTTAGAGCAGGGGTCGGCAACCTTAGGCACGCGTGCCACCATGGGCACGCGGGACCTTAACCAATGGCACGCTGGCAATATGTGTGCAAGAGAGTTATTGATGTGTTGAAATCATGGTTGAAATGCTGAAGCACTCTCTCATCCGCATGCCAAATTCCAACGTTCACAGTTGCCGACCTCATAGGTGCCGATACCGTGGGTGCTCCGGAGCTTGAGCACCCACGAAAAATACTGAGCACCCACGTGTGCCAGACTGCCAGTTCATTTTAATATAAATTTAATATTAAACATTGCAGATGGTGCTAAGTGGAGCATCTGTCATAGTGTGATTGGTCATGTCGGTGGCATTGATTTATAATTTCCCACGAAGCTGATTAAACTTCTCATCTCCAATCCTATCTGTGAGAAGTGGCGCTGTCCTGAGTTGAAAGCTAGCTTACTTTACGGCGTGTGTGTTCGTGTCGGCCGCTGTCCATTTCCTAAGGTTCTGAAATGCAAACATTGTTGACTACTTTTTTTTTTTAAACTATGTGCGTGTGTGAGCACCCATGGAGGAAAACATAAATCGGCACCTGTGCGCGACCTGTTATTTACGGTAGTTTGATTGACTCATATCTCTGACTGGGAACAATACAAAGAGGATTACCAACGGCCGCTGGGGCAGATGAACTAACGCTAGTCTTGTTACTGTAAGGAGGCTACAATTAAACCTTCGTGAGTTAAAAGTCAATACTTATCAGTGCACTCAGCTGTGTAGACCGGCATCAACATGTAGAAAGCGATATTTCAATCTGCTCTGTCTGCTCAGTCCACTCTTGTCCACCGCTTTTTCACCGTTTTACGCAAACACAGCTCTACTCTAGTCTGCAAATAGCTAATTTTTACAAAGCAAGCTAAAAGAAAAACTGTCGGTTTGTAGTCTATTTTTCTTAGTTTGCAGGGAATCTTGAAATTTGGACAAATTCTTATAAACTTAAGCTGTCTGAAGAAACCATCCTCTCCGCTGGAGCGGTAAATATGGATGCATTATTAGACCAAAACAAATACATGTGGCTACTTAATATGCACGTGAATGACGCAATCGTTATGTTCTTCATTCTTGATAATGATGCTGGTTGTGTTATTATTTTGCCACAGCATCGTTTCATTGAAAATGAGGCATACAGGACCTGCTTATCAGTCCATTCATCATTAAAGCTGGGCTTTTCCACAACTTTTCGCTTCAGGCTCTTTGACAGTGATATTTTTGTCAGCCCATTTTCCACCAATCAGGACTGCATACTAAAACCATGTTTCCATAATAATAATATACAATAATAATAATAATAACAAGGTGATGATTATTACAGATTCCCTGGATATTACATTTTGATGTGATGTCATAAAAAAAATTAATGTTAACATGGCACACTAATAAACAAGAAATTTTGAAAAGGGCACTTCATATCAAAAAGGTTGCCGACCCCTGATTTAGAGCGTTCAGATGTTTTTAATGTGGGAGAACATGCTGTACACTATGTGTAATTGCCTTGACTGCGTTTATGACTGTGCATGCATGTCTGTGCACGTGGGTGCACTTGTCTGTGTGTAGAAAAATACCTCACATCACCTGAGGTGTATTTGAAGCATATTTTCAGTAGTTGGAGATAAATCATCGGAATCCTCGCCGACATCAAAACCCCTGAAGCACTAATCAGCGGTGGTCTCAAACAAATGCGAACAGGCATCGAGTCGGCCACCACGTAGGCTTCAATCACTGCGGCTGATGTCTTACTTTGTGTGTGTGTTTAACAGGTGTCTGGGCTGTCGAAGGAAAAGATAAGGAGATGGAGGAGGACAAAGGAACACAAAGAGGCAAGAAAATCATTAAATTCAAGGCAAGGAGAGAACACAGATTGTATGCTAGACATTTTCTTCATTCTGATCGGCTGCAGTAAAGATCACATATTTAAGGAACACTAAACATCTCAAACATGAGCCGTTTGGCAAACCACTGTTGAATCTCATGCATTCAATTCATGCAAAGTGACCTTGTCAGATATTCAACACTATATGTGACCAGTACACTCCTCACCCTGTCTATGAAACAGAGGGGCTAACTCAGATCAAAGCAAATCAATCCACTGTGACCTGTGCTCCATCACATGAATGATTAGCTTTTCTAAAATTCAGACATTGTGCGAAAAAAACACAACTTAAGTTGTTATTCCTATACGCAATCTCTAAATTCCATGATCTGGTAACCCAAACTATGTTTTCCTGATGTTTCTATTATTTTTTCAGCAATAATACAGCGCAGAAATGTGGATAAGATATTGCCGGAATTGGCAGAATCTATGCTTCTGTTTCTGGCTAGCGCGTACGTGACTCACACAGCGAATTAGGAGGCAGGGGAGAGAGAGAGCTCTTCAAACTCATCATCTGCCTGTCAGTGCGTAATTGCTGGACTTGCGTACCGTTCTGCATTTTCCTCGAAAACCAGTGGACACTTAACCTGACTCCGCCAGATGGATTGCTTTGCATTTGCTCGGCATATCCATCTGGGAACTTTCCGTTGGAGAACCTTTGGGAAGGGGCGGAATTACTGGTTAGCTGATTGGATGAACCATCTGTCTATCACCTATGTTGGTGATAGACGGGCCAAATCAACCAATCAGATCCACAAAGCGTATGAAAATACAACCACAAGCCTGCCCCTGCTGCTGCAGGCAAAGCATAGCTCATTAGCTCAGCATGCAAGCAACATGTCGGTAAAGGATATTTGCCGTTTGTGGAACGAGAATTTAGGAATAAAAGACACCATTTCAGGTTCCCGGACCATATTCCAAAAGAAGGATCCAAGAGAAAAAAGCATTAGCTAGCAGCTAACAGAATTAGGGCTACCGCTGGCTGATAATACGGGTTAGCTGATTGGATAAACCATCTGTCTATCGCCACCTAACCCACCTCAAAACCAACGCTGATTGGCCCGGTCGTTTGGCTAACGGCTCAAAATTTTCTCTATCTCAAGATGCCAGACTGATCTGCGAGTGGAAAACTGGAGCTCGCGAGATCAGGACGGTCTCACAAGGCTAGTGGACACTACACTAAGGACCTACCTACCACTTTGGAAACACTAGTTCGTCATTTCATACAGGGACTCTGGCAAAATGTCAAGCAAGAAGCATACATTGGAAGAAGCCCTGAAACTGGTATGGCTAAGCAGCAACAAGGATGCAGATGCTGAGTCAGAGGGGTTCAATTCCTCCTCCGAAGAGGACTATTGTAATAAAAGAGATCCATTTGAAGATAGGTTAGTGTATTTATTTGACAAAAATTATGCTTAAGGGTGCGTAAATTTGACCATCTTGGCCAAATGCTGCTTCTGTGTGCAATGTGCGAAAATGTATTCATGTATCAATAGTCAAAATTGACACTCAATTAGTAAAGGTTTGTAAACGTTCCGTTGTGTAAAAGTGAACTTCACTTACAAATAGTATAGATAAATGGATATGTGTTGGCCACTCTTTTAACATAGTGTTCTGTGCAGATGAGACTGTGTCTTTCATAGAATTGTATGTATTAATGTGTGTGTATGATTCTATACTGAATGTAAAATACTGTTGTAGAGTTCCTCTTTGGTGTGAATTGGTAATGTGTAGTAGATCTGCAGGGGGAAAGGAGAAAAGGAGTGGGAACAATGAATGTCTTCCTTTTTTATTTCTTTTACAGAGAGGATTCACAGCAACCACATGCAGCATCTTTCTATCAGCCACTATCTCCATCTCTGCCCACATATATGTAAATATTGTGCTTTTTCTGTATTTATCAAATATAAAAAAATATTTGGTTTGGAAAAAAAAAAACTGTTCTGTTCTTATTTTCAAGACGGCGTCGGCGGCCGCATGTAAACATGAAAGCGAGTGTCTTTATAATCTATCTTTTCCAATAAACTGTCTGTACACAAGTCCTCAATGCTTCGGTTAACATTTAGGGACCCTCATTATGCTACAGTTGAAGTTTGGTGATATTTTGAGCCTTTTTAGTGGTACAAAATAGCAATCTGTTTTTACTTTCCCTGTGCCCCAAATACTAGCGTTGTAAGCTAATCTTCTTTCAAGCTACAAACATATTAAATTAGCATGAAAACATGTCCCAGAGAACGATCGAGTGGGTACACATCTGTTATTAACCCCTAGGTTCATTTTGCACCAGAATTGTCCTTTAAGGATGAATTCTGCTGATCAGAGTCATCCTTGTGAATTTGTTATTTTCAATACAACGTATGAGCAAGGGCACGTTTTCGTAAATAAAACGGTGCGTGGCTTCGGTAACTGGAAGTAGTTGGGGCACACCCCAGCTCAGCAACACACCACACACACACACGCACACACACACCACACACACACGCACACACACCAGTGGCAGACACAGTCAGTGGCGGACTCTTTGACTCGTTCATGCCTTTTTCAACACGTATCGGTACATCTTTACAGCCCTATGTTGCCTTTCTTTAAATAACCTATTTTTAACTGCTCTTTCTTTGAAATTATTATACTGCACTGTACATTTTATTCTTGTCTTTTAATGATTTTAAAATGTTTTTAATTGTTTTCTAATTGCTCTTTACATTTAATTTTTTGTCTTTTAATGCTTTGAAATTGTTTTTAATTGTGTTCTAACTGTTTTTTAATGTTTCATGTAAAGCACTTTGAATTGCCTTGTTGCTGAAATGTGCTATACAGATAAAGCTGCCTTGCCTTGCCTATGACATCGTATAATGCCGCTTTGAGCCTAATCAGACAAATCCTAGCACATCTAATTTATTATTTAATTTATTAATTTCATTAATGTAGTTACAACAATCATCAAACTCATTAAAAATGTGTAGCCTTTGCCATGGGATCCAGCGCCACAGCTGGTCTTCCCTGGAGCTTAATACGCCTATTTTATTCAATCAAGGGGTAATTATGTCTTCTGATGTTAATGAATCAACAGTTTGAAGAGTACACATGTACAAGGTATTATTTTCAGTATCTATGTACGTAGACATCTACCTAGAAAAACGGAAAAGTTAAAAATATGATTTATTAGCATTCCTTATTTAGATCATTGGTAGGGGTTACAATGTCACATGCTGGTAATTAAATACTAATAACAACACAAGCGGATCTATAAGCATGGCAATCAGCAACTTATAAATGAAAAGAGGGAGAAATGGAAGCGAAGAAAATAAAAATGAACTATGAGCAACAAATCCACCGGGTGAGACCTCCTCTCGTTCATGGATATGAATCAGTAACTTTTGAAGCCGACTCATCCATGATGAGAGGAGCAGCAGGTCTATATCAAAACCTACTTTGCAATGAATAGGTGAGAAGATTTATACCTACATTTCACACCTGATCACAACCGCAGATACTCCACTAATGCTTATTCAAATGGCTGTGAAGTTTTTTTACTCTTTACATTCGTCAGTGTCAAGCTTATCATTGGGTTTCAGAGAGCCTTTTTTAGAAATACTTGGTATGTTGGAAAGATATTTATGAAGGGATATGATACCCATTTAACCAACAAATCTGCTTCAATGTTTATTAAAAATCATTAAAAAAGAAAATGTTGAATGTCAACTTTTTTGAAATGTGTATTTGAAGTGATTCTTTTTTTTTTTCTTGTTTGTACAGTTAAGGATTTGGTTTTAATCGTCTGGCAGGAGGTAAGATACGCTCATAACTTTTTTTTTTAATAAGGAATAATAAAAATGATATGAGAATTTATATTAGACATATATTAGACTAGTTTCATTTTGGATTACACTAAACAAATGGTAGAATATTATAAAATCATACTGATATAAAATAGGTGATCAAGAATACAGGCTGTGCCTCTAACAGACACAGTAATCGGCCTAATTCATCTGTATCTAGAAAACCAGATTTACTGTAGTCAACATTTAATGATAACAGCTACATGATGGTGTTTTTCATTATTCCATTCAGAAGTAAAATCATATTTAGTGGTGACTGTTATAAATTTGTTTACTAATGGTAATAATGACAAGCTGCTGGTAAGTCATGTCTGACAATCAAAGCTAAAGCCATCAAATATCATCTAAATTGATCCTGTTAACAGCTGTCTGTCTACACTTTGACTGACAGGGTAAGCTGCTCAGCTCTGGGATTCACTATCTGCTAGAGTCAGATGACAGTTATTACTTGACTGCTATCTAGCAGCAACATACAGGGCTGGAGAATAATGTTCACAGTCCGCTAATTGTAAATCTGTTTTCCTATAATCCCAGTATTCTTGCCTGACTTTCTTTTGCATACAGCATCTTATATACTGTAAACCTTGGCTATGGTTTAGGCTGACATTTGAGTATTCCCCTTGTTCACTTCTCCGAAAATACCCACCTTTTCAGCTCCCTATACTCCAACATGGCAAAGAAAACAAATGCATATGATATTAGTTTAACTGCTACAGTATTAGGAATATGTCAAGCAAAACATCCTGCCTACATAAACATCTGCCACACTAAAGACTAGTCTGTGCCGAGGAGCAGTCAAACCCAATCACCGCTTTCTCTTTTTTCTTTGTATCCACTGTAGGACTGTAACTTCCGGTAATAATTCATTTGTATAAACAGACACATGACCTGACACTCTTCTCTTAAAAGATAGATGCTCAGGAAAAAAAAATACCTGTTTAGAATTTCTCTGAACGCAATGTGGGAAAACCAGTTGACTAATTGCTTCAGTGCTAAATTTGATAATTTCAGCATTGGCATTCCCCTATACACTCGCATTAAATACATAAATAACACAAAAACGGAATTGAATGCTTCTCAAGGTCTTGAATCAACACAGTACCCTGAGCTTTCATACATGTTGCACCTGTAGACACCCTGGTGTAAAGGTGTTTGGGGATTCCAGGAAATTGCCTGGATTTTAATGGATCAGAAATGGCAGAACTCTCCTGAACTGGAACTGTTACGCTCCATAAAACCTGAGCTGATGGTTGAGCTCTGCATTGCAACGCACAAGGTGATGATTCAAGGGTCCCAAGCTGAGCACAAAACATATTAACAGGACACTTTATATGCTTCATATTCACAGGGTCAATTCATCAGGATGCCCAGAAATCTGTGCAGCTTACCAAGTTGCTTGTATTTACTGGTCTAGCTGAAGGTTCTCTGTGGGAGGGCTTACTGTAATTCATTGAAATTCATAACCCTTACATACAGTGTAAAAATTGCTAAGATGGGTGTCTGTGAGCCATAACGTGCGTCTGTCAGCTCCTGCATTAGTAACTGGTCGGATTCAATTCCCCCGTGTCTTAGTCTTGGTTGGAAGGGCTCCAATCCCAATCCAATTGACTGTGGTATAATTGGGTAACTAGTTCATATCAGAAAGGAGCAGTGGCTGTGTAACATTTAATTTCTACAGTGAAATGCATTCATTTGGTTAATTACACTATCACAATAGAGAACTGGAATATGATGAATTCAAAGAACAGGGGCTGCTGAGCTCCACTGTAAACTCAAGTTCACGGCTAGAATTTATACTTTATATACAACGGAACAGTAGGGCAAGGGTTCACTATACAGTATGTTCTTACTCTATTACTTTTGATTGTGGTCTTCAAAGGGATGCATTTATACGTTCAATAATCCATCCAAACACCCATATGTCATCCATCCAACCCTCTCTGTCATTCATCAAGCCATTAATACATCCATCATTATCATTCATCAATTCATAAATCTTCCATCCAACCAGCCATATATCATCCACCATCCACCCATCCAGCTAGAAATGTTTCATCCATCCATACATCATTCATGCAGTCATCCACCTATTTATCATCCATCCACAAGGCCATACATCAACCTTTTCATCTAACAATGTATCATCCATCCATCCATGCATCCATTATCAATCTCCAAATTTCAACTTGTAATTGGGCAAAGCTATTCTTTGCATTCCCTAATACTTTCAGTGTATAAGTAATTTTCATGTGACTAATCCTGTACAGTAATGCTAATCTGTTATCCTTGATTTGTATTGCAATACATTTAGAAAGAAGAGCCAAGGGGGGGGAGGAGGGAGAAGGATAGAGGGTCACACAGACCAGAGGAAGATGATGATTTTGTATGTATAGATGAAAACAACATCAATGAACGCATCTAGTCTTCAGACTGTGAAGATTAGATAATCTTCCTGTGTCCAACCACCCTTCCTCTTTTTATCTCTGTCCTCAACATATCAATTTCATTCTATTCTGTCTTCTTTATAGCCATGACGGTTGAAAACAAACTCTGCCAAAAGCCTCAAAACAAAAGTAATAAACATTTCTGGACTACAAATTGCATCCTCTCTCCTGCAGAGACCTCTTAATCATACACAAACCCACAGAACACACTTCACACACACACATCAGACAATCAATCGCTTACTGAGATAGATTGTTCTGTAGCTGAAAGGTTTTAATGTAAGAGGGGTAAGGCCTACCATGAAATTAAAGGGTAATTTCACTGAAAAACAAAGTCATATTAAACTATGGCTTTATCTCCACTGGGCAGGTGAGAAATGGATTCCATTTATCTTTCATGGTGAAACACAGTCATTCCAGACAGTTTTCCCTGTGTGCTTCGAGGGAGTTTTTCGACCCTGCTTTGTCTTCTGGTTTTGGATCTCTGCCTTAGTTTTGTTACTCGCCTGTGTTTTCTGATACAGTTTGTGAATAAACTGTTTGGACAACTGTGAGCTTTCTGTCACTTTACACTGCTATGTGATTGTTAAACATGCCATTACAAAGCTATAACAGCCTATGCTCTAATGGGAATGTACTAATATGATACTCATATGTCAAAACAGAAAGTTCCTGCTCACTGTAATAATTCCAGCTATCTTTATCTTATCTTTATCTTGCAATCCTGACTGCAGATCAAGTTTCCCTTCCGGGATAACAAAGTGAGTGAACTGAACTCCATACTGGCCTTCCAGCGATCCATTCCAAAAGCAACAACACTGCATGAATTAGGGGCCAACATCCATAGTCCTTGTAAAAAGATAAGCCATCAGTCTGAGATAGCCACATTAAGTCAGTATTGTATCAAGATACACATGAACAATCCAAAGCTATCTTTTAAGAGGTTTCTGATTCAATGGTATGCATAAGGTATGTGGGTGGCCACATACTTTAAGTCATATCGTGTCTCTTTACCATCTTGTTGGTGAAATCAATTATGTTAAAATGAGCCACTTCTAAGGCCTAAAATAAAGCAGACAAATCTTCTTTTATTTTTTCATTAGTTTTTTGGAAATTAAGTAGGGTACTGTGAGCCTAAATTGAGTCCTTGACCACTGTTTGTACAGCACAGAGCTGGCATCTCGGTAGCCTTGGATGCAGACAAAAACAAGCAGTCTCTTTTCAAACTTGTGGCCTCAATTCACTCTGTCGGTCTCCATTTGGTTGTTACTCAGAGGGAGTGTGTGTGTGTGTGTGTGTGTGTGTGTGTGTGTGTGTATTATTTCTCAGTTGC
>NC_041350.1:9444980-9484980 GCF_004354835.1 Perca flavescens | reverse complement strand
TTTTTTTTTCGATTCCGGTGCTAAATCGATACTTTTAAAACCGTGCCGGTGCCTAAACGGTGCCTGAACCGGTACTTTTCAATAAAGTTAAAAAAAAAAAAGAAGAAGAAAAAAAATAAGGGTAGTAAACAACAGTCAGTGACTTGTTTATTGCTAAGGCCATGGTCAAAATTAAAGTAATGTAATAACTATAACAATAACTTATTTCACCAGTAAATTGCTGTTGAACCCCAGATGGGAAAAGGGTATTTTACAATTACTGTGAATGCACCACGAGGCTACCTGTTTTAAGTGAATCTGTGTTGTTTAATTCCGACAATGGCAGCTGCAAGTGAACGCACCGTCTGTTGTTTAATTTCGACAACGGCAGCTGCGAGTGAACGCACCGTCTGTGTTGTTTAATTCCGACAACGGCAGCTGCGAGTGAACGCACCGTCTGTGTTGTTTAATTCCGACAACGGCAGCTGCGAGTGAACGCACCGTCTGTGTTGTTTAATTCCGACCATATAAACATACTGTATATCTATGAATTGCGACAACGGCGGCTGCTGCGCAGACTGTTACATCCCGCTGTACAGTCACACTTTACACTGTTTAACGTTAGCTGTCAGCATTTTAACCGTGATTAATCCAGCTGCTAGCTAAAGGTAGGCTAACGTTACATGCTGTCAGGTGTAGTGTAAAGTTGAGCACCGAAACTTTCGTTCTTATTTGGTCTCGTTGCTACCGTTTACGTCGGCACCGGTTCCCTATTGGCACCGAGTTTCGTCGAGTTTGCCGTTACGGGCGCAGCCATCCTGGTTGCAGATGTGACAATTTTAGACGAGAGGGAGGAGGGAGGGAGGAGCCCTTACACTCTACGTTACGTTACACACTTTCAATGGCAATCACATCATAGCCACGCCCTAAAACACCCCCTGCTTTATCGCCGATTTTAAAATCAACGAGACCATAATTAAAAAACATTATCATTCTGTGTTGCAGAAGACTTAAAACTAGCGATTGAGACCATAAGCTCATTATGAAAATGTTTACTGAGGTAATAAATCAAGTGAAAAGTGGGTTACTTCCTCATAGACTTGTACAGAAACCGAACTCCTTTTGCAACCACACATGTCGCCCCCTGCTGGAATTCAGATATAATGCAGGTTTAAGGCACTTCGCATTTGCAGCACTTCGCCGAACATGATGCTTTGCCCATTAATATTATGCAGGCTATGCATTTTACACAATAAGATCAGTGTACCAGTAATGAGGACCAGGTCTGTTTTGAGGCATATACGATCTAGGTGGTCATCTATAAGCAAATGTTAGTATGTTAACACACTAGTCTAAGATGTTGAACATGTAAACACTATACCTGCTTAACATCAGCATATTAGCATTGATGTTGTGAGGATGTTAGCATTTAGCTCAAAGAACCACTGTGAAGTGCAGCCTCACTGAGCCACCAACTTGGCTGACGATTCTTAATCTTGTATAATTTGTCTTTTGTGAATTTTTCACCTTAGATTAAAGACGACATTGACATAAAGACAAGTGGAGACATGAACCAGTTCACAAATATTAGTCCCTTCCACGGAGGAGGCCAGGTAGAGGAAATCATCGGAGGAGAGAGGAAACAAGCGTTTTAGAGGGATGAGAAGTCCTTTCCTCTGAAGCGTCGCATGAATGCGTCAGCTGTTTGGGCGGAGTTAGCAACTAACAAAATAAGTGGCATGAGATGCAGCTATACTACGACAGAACCGCATGCAAACAAGTGTGGAAGTGACGTCATGTGTATTTGCATCTCAGGTGGGGACATGAAATCCAATCAGAATCCATAACACATGACTGATTTCAGGGTGCATGTTGAAGTGACTGTGATCCGTCTCAGACACAATATGAATATAGCGAGACACTTGTAGCCACGTCCAAGCGGGTGGAAGAGGTGACCGCAGGTGGGGAGGACAGGACAACATGAAAGGACGGGTGATGTAAAATATAGGTGAAGAGGTAGAGAAAAGATTAGTGTTCGTCCTAAGGTCTTCACGACTCCCGCCAAGTCCCTTGGCATTGACATCAGCCTCGTTAAAATGTACCTTTTTACCATATTAAAACACACACTCGCACCATATCAAGTCTCTCAAGGCATGTCTTATGCAACCCCAGAGTGTTGTCTGCCAATTGAATTATGCAGAGTGGAGTGGGATCGTCTTCAGTGCTCCTCTCAAAGTTATACACACTGGAGGACACACGCAGGCTCTCTCTCATTCTCTCACCAAGTAGATTACATGTGGTTATGCATATCTAAAGCTCCCCTTTATGTCTTCTCTGTTGTTTTTAGTCCCCGGTGCGTCAGTGTTTGAAGTAGAGTAGCTGGAAACCATTTTAAATCTGCTCTCTCTGTGCCCGATATCAAAGACACAATCCTGAATTTATTTGACCATGAAAAGTCTGCATGTATTCAGGATGATTCTCCGACAGTGTTCTTCCTCCGCTCTACTCCCACAAACCGATCTGGGACTGTAAATATAACAGGAAATGATTAGTTTTGAATATGTCCAATGAATGTTTTGAAGCACTTATGGCTGTGAAATGCACATGTACCTGTGAAATGCCTGTTGTCGTTTAAGGATATCAGGGAATACGACTAATCAGCAGTAGCTGAACATTTACTGTGCTTATCTTTTAGAACTACAGCTTTTCTAACTACAGCTTTAGAATAACAACTCCTGTTCACTTATTTGACCCTTTATTTAATGAGATATTGCATGCATCGTTGGCATTGTCAGAATTCAGCAGCTCCTATGAGGAGCATTTTTCACATTTGTCACGAACTGTGAACTGTGTGTGTCACAAACGGTAACCCTGTTGATTAATATCAAAGCCCACAAAAGAAAAAAATAACTGCACGAAAAAAGGGAGTTGCAAAACCTGCGGCTGCTCAGCAATGTGCCTCTTTCTACTGTAGAAACTTCTCCCTCCACCACTTTCCTCCTCTCTTCTGCATCAGAGGATGGGTGGCAGTAAAACTCCCCTGGCTACATCTCATGGTGTTTTGTCATCTAACAACGCATCAAAGAGAATTACTAGTCAAAGTACATTTGCTGATTGAGGGAGCGAACGTGATACAATCGCTGCTTTTCCGGAGATGTAATGTGACGAGATCCCCCAGGTGTGTGGAAACAAAAGGCACTGGTGTTTTGACACCCATCATACGCTACCAGCTACAGTGCCTTGAGAAGCGAATCCCTCGCATCCCAGAAAAAGTACATAGGGGTTAAGTAGCTGTCGCTGGCTCAAAGAAAAAGCTACATTTAGCTCACATGTTAAGCTCAGTTAAACAGCAATATTTCAAGTGACAACAACTGAAAACAAAAGGGCTTGCCTTAGTCTGCATCACAAACACATAGTATGGACTTACATGAAACGTAGGTGCCATGTTAAAATGTGCAATATCTCCATAGGGCCAGGGTGTGATTTTCTGTGGGGGATGCATGGGATTTCCCTCTTTCTGATGTACATATCCCTGCCTCTGCTGAATTATTTTCATCCCCAGTGGGGACAAAATGTACTCCCCCCCTCAAAGTGACCAAGGCTACTTCAACAATAGACCATATTATACCTATAATAATAGAAGAATTTTAAACTAAGTAACGTGAACACTAAGTGCCATAGAAGGATAAATTCCGATGGGCAGACGGTTGCTGGTTGTATTTGGCCACTACAGAGCTCTGGGACGCCGGCTACCAGCGGCAGATGTTTAGCCGCCAACAGGTGACTGCGAGCCGGGTACAGGCACCGCCAGATAACAGTCCTTTCAGGGGCCAAGGTAGTGGAGTTTAGCCAGAACAAGTGAGCGTCGTTCAGCGATGACAGTTAAGTTTAGGCACCAAAACGACTAGTTAAGAAAAAGATCGTGGTCCGGATTAAAACACTCCAGAGGAACGAACGAGCGTTTCCTGGGTGAAACTATTTCGTTTATGTCGCAAAGTGAACTCCGCTCTCCGGCTTGAAAGCGCTGTTTTTTATGTTGACACCACGTTGTGCTATTTCATTTTTGAGATTATTTTTCCATTGAATATTGCAGTTCATAAATAAGTGTTTTTGCATGGCTGGCCAAGTGGCACTATTTCCATGGTATTGAAAGGAGGATTTGAATCTTGCATGGTTTATTTTGTTGTGCATGATTAAAAAAAAAAAAAAAAAAAAAAAAAAAAAATATATATATATATATATATATATATATATATATATATATATATATATATATAAATATATAAATATATAAATATATATATATATAATGAAGTGGTATCATTGCTACTTTGACATGAGTATAGCAAGTAAACACTTCTTCCACCACTGGTGAATGCTGAATGTCAGCCATTTTAATGCAGAAAACATTTAAGGCTATTTTAAGAAACCATTTCACCTTGATCTACATTATAACAACACAAATGAGTGAATTTCATATTTACAGTAAACATAATTGAACTCAGCTCCCCCTAATGACATGTGGGACCCTATGTGCCCCGGTCCAATTTAACCGTTAATGATGATAATATTAATATTATTGGGGACGATGGGAAGGTCTTCTGTGTTGAAGCTTCCCTTCTTGTAATTTAAGACAATTACAGGAACATTATTACAAGGATGACTTCCTAGTGCTTTACTTAAACTGTAATAACTCAAGTATGCACTGTGTCTGATTCTATTTATGTCATGTTATGAATCAAGCTGGTCTTAGGGTCATCAAACACTTTTATCCATGTTTGTCTTTCTCTAGTTTCTTTTTAAATTATGGACTCACCCTCTTGGGTGTTAATCGTTTTCCAAATGGTCCTGTTCATATTGTAAAAACCCACATGAATTCTGTTTAGATGAGTGCAATCTAAATATGTTTAGGTTAGGGTTAGACAACATGACAGGAGGATTAGCCTTAGACTTTCTTCTTTATTACTTCTCTCGTTTTCTTTCTGTTGGCCTTTTGCTGTGGTGTTTGAAGTTGCTGATTTAAAAGCAGGAATGGCATTAAGATAAAAAAAAAAAAAAAATCATGTTCTCTTGCTGTGGTGGAGTGGGTTTTGTTCTAACCTTGCTGATTTAATTCAGGTCTGAAAGAAGGAGTCTTTATTTCTGTTTTTCTTTGCCTGCACTCACCTCACATCATGGGGGAGTCTTGCTCTAAAGGAGCTTATTTAAAATAAACAGCAGGCAGGGGCGCTGCTAGACATAAAGCTCTACTGGGGCACAGGCCCCCCAAAAAAAAATTCTGAATGCCTGCTTTGTGTATGAAATGTGCTATACATACTGCCCTTGCCCACTATTACTGCCATTTTCTATTCTGCTGCTGAAATTGAAATAACAGGGCTTATTATTGTGCAATAATAACAATGAACCCAAAATACAATAACAAAAATATTCGGTAACACTTTACAATAAGGTACACAAAAAAATAGGTAGTTAATGATTAGTTACTGTTTTTGAAAGGGTAGTTAGCCTTTTTCAGAAGGGTAGTTACCCTTTTTGAAAAGGGTAGTGAAAAAAAAAAGGGGTAACTACCCTTCTGAAAAAGGGTAACTACTCTTTTCAAAAACGGTACCCTTCTGAAAAAGGGTAACTAACCATTTGTTACCCTTCTGAAAAAGGGTAACTAACCATTCGTTACCCTTCTGAAAAAGGGTAACTACCCTTCTGAAAAAGGGTAACTACTCTTTTCAAAAAGGGTAACTAACCATTCGTTACCCTTCTGAAAAAGGGTAACTACCCTTTTAAACAAAGGGTAACTACCCTTCTGAAAAAGGGTAACTACCCTTCTGAAAAAGGGTAACTACCCTTTTGAAAAAGGGTAACTACCCTTAAAAAGTGTAACTACTCTTTTCAAAAAGGGTAAATACCCTTCTGAAAAAGGGTAACTACCCTTTTCAAAAAGGGTAACTAACCATTCGTTACCCTTCTGAAAAAGGGTAACTACCCTTCTGAAAAAGGGTAACTACTCTTTTCAACAAGGGTAACTAACCATTCGTTACCCTTCTGAAAAAGGGTAACTACCCTTTTAAAAAAGGGTAACTACCCTTCTCAAAAAGGGTAACTACCCTTCTGAAAAAGGGTAACTACCCTTTTCAAAAAGGGTAACTAACCATTCGTTACCCTTCTGAAAAAGGGTAACTACCCTTCTGAAAAAGGGTAACTACCCTTCTGAAAAGGGGTAACTACCCTTTTCAAAAAGGGTAACTACCCTTCTGAAAAAGGGTAACTACCCTTTTTCAAAAGGGTAACTACCCTTTTGAAAAAGGGTAACTACCCTTCTCAAAAAGGTTAACTACCCTTCTGAAAAAGGGTAACTACCCTTTTCAAAAAGGGTAACTAACCATTCGTTACCCTTCTGAAAAAGGGTAACTACCCTTCTGAAAAGGGGTAACTACCCTTTTCAAAAAGGGTAACTACCCTTCTGAAAAAGGGTAAGTACCCTTTTCAAAAGGGTAACTACCCTTCTGAAAAAGGGTAACTACTCTTTTCAAAAAGGGTAACTACCCTTCTGAAAAAGGGTAACTACCCTTTTGAAAAAGGGTAACTACCCTTAAAAAGTGTAACTACTCTTTTCAAAAAGGGTAAATACCCTTCTGAAAAAGGGTAACTACCCTTTTCAAAAAGGGTAACTAACCATTCGTTACCCTTCTGAAAAAGGGTATGAAAAAGGGTAACTACTCTTTTCAACAAGGGTAACTAACCATTCGTTACCCTTCTGAAAAAGGGTAACTACCCTTTTAAAAAAGGGTAACTACCCTTCTCAAAAAGGGTAACTACCCTTCTGAAAAGGGGTAACTACCCTTTTCAAAAAGGGTAACTACCCTTCTCAAAAAGGTTAACTACCCTTCTGAAAAAGGGTAACTACCCTTTTCAAAAAGGGTAACTAACCATTCGTTACCCTTCTGAAAAAGGGTAACTACCCTTTTCAAAAAGGGTAACTACCCTTCTGAAAAAGGGTAACTACCCCTTTTCAAAAAGGGTAACTACCCTTCTGAAAAAGGGTAACTACCCTTTTCAAAAAGGGTAACTACTCTTTTCAAAAAGGGGAACTACCCTAGTTACTCCAGTCAGGCACAGTATGGACACACAGGATGAACTCTGAAATCACAGAATAGAAGAAGAGTAAGACTGAGATGGGTGGAGGTACACAGACAGAGAGACAGAAGAAGACTTTATGGAAACTTAGAGAGAGTAAAACCAATCGGCGAGTTCTGCTGTGATAGGCAAGGCAAGGCAGCTTTATTTGTATAGCACATTTCAGCAACAGGGCAATTCATAAGTGTCGTTAGACCCCTTTTACTGGTGCCCCACACATGCCCCACTCTTGATCTGCTGTGCCCCAGTAAAATCTTGTGTAAAACCATTGTGTAAAGCCGGCATATTTTTCACATCTAATGCGGTAAATTAAGGATTTATTTTAACCAAAAAACAGAGGTGAGCTAGTAAACCTTATCTGCTGTTAGGCAGCACAGTCGTGCTACTTAACGGTGCTAACGGCTAACGTTAGCGGAGGTAACATGGAGATTCATGGTCTATTCCGTCAAAATAACAATAGAGCGAAGTAAAATTATAATATTATTTATTGATTGTTTATTTATCAGGGATATTACCAACATTATGACAACCAAATGTGAGAGATGCAAGGTTTTTCAGGACGTCTAGCCTCCACTAAGTTGCAGTC
Organism: Perca flavescens; assembly: GCF_004354835.1. NCBI lineage: Eukaryota > Metazoa > Chordata > Actinopteri > Perciformes > Percidae > Perca > Perca flavescens. Next base: position 9,477,284 of record NC_041350.1, on the reverse strand, counting down.
CTTGTCCATGGTCAGTCTTTTACAAAAACAATCACAGCAACAAACACAGCACAACAAACAGTTATTACATTCTCAAAGAATACATTGAAATGAAGTATAATCTTGTAAAATGTAGTTTTGGGCTAGAAAATTTAATAAATATATTTATTCAAGGAGAATAAGGATATGTTTTTATATAAGCTTGAAATAAATAGAGAATGGGAACTCACCATTGACAGGGCTCAATCCGAGGGGCGGGATAAACGGTTGTCTTTCAAATTCCCTCTGCACGTAATAGGATAGCACTACAACCAGGCAGAGCAACGAAGAAGGTAGCGAAGCTAGTTGATAGATTAAACTTTTGTCATATCTGGTTGGCAAAACTCTGAACACATCTTCCTTTTTTAAGAATGACTTCAGTGCCGTTCTTTGTTCTTTTCTCAAAGAAAAGCTTAACTCCAAGTCTTCCAGAAGACTCCTGTTCCCAGCAGCAGCAGCCATAAGCCCGCCCACCGACTCTATACATGATGTGATTGGCCTGACTAGAGTTTGGTTTTTCCAGCTCGAGAGTGCCTAGACCCCCCTGGATGCTAAATAAATTTGCTGCCACTAGGGTGCGTCAAGATTTCTAGGCTATCAGTTGACCACAGCACAGCATCTGGCCTGGAGACTCTCAAGGGACCAGTTTGCAAGGCCAGGGTGACATAACCAACAAGCCAGCATGTTTACTGTTGCCTAACTACTCACTGTGCGAGCTATATGGCAATATTATCTTATAAACGAGACCGGCTTTTAGGATGTTCTTTCATTAGTTTTAATATAAAAAAAAGTTCCATAAAATCTAAAGGAACTGATAAACAAAACTTACGTTTGTTATTGGATGACACGCAGCAAAGGGCCATGGGCTGGATTAGAAACCGGGATGCTCCCAAGAACTGAGTCTACATGGAGTGGACAACTCCATGCAACCCCATGCACCATCCCACCACCCTACTCAGCCGTCATTTAAAGTGCTCATATTATGCTTTTTCCCATTACTTTACTATGTTACATATCTTTTTTTTGTGCATGTAAAAGGATTACAAAGTGAAAAAGCCCAAAATCCACCCCAAAGGGAGTTCTCCTCCCACAGGAAACACTGTTCACAAACTGCTCGAAAATGCTCTATTGTAGTCCAGCCTTTATTTCCGTGACAAACGTGCGTCATTTTGCGTCACCTTGTAACACACGTTACAATACTGGCCTAGCTGCTAGTGGGGCACGCCCTCAAACCAAGTCAGTTAGAGCAGAGGCCCGAAGAGTTCAGATAGTTGTATCGCCATGTCCAGGAGACTGCGCTAATTAAAACATTACATATGAAAGACTAATTTGTTAACATTTAAATAACTTAACACTATGAAACGTCTTGCTCCAGTCTAGGTTGCGAAGTTGGTTCGGGTTGTTCTGCCTGTGTTTCGGGATGTAACATGTAAAGCTGAGCCGAAGCCATGGGTTTGTTTTGGATCACACTAGCTTGCTTGTCAGGGCCCGCCCTACTCTGCTTCTGACTGGTTGGTAGTCCTTACCTAAGTACTGCGCATGTGCGACTCCCAACAAAGGTGGAACAGAATTTAATGCCGCACTCTGTAGCTAAAACACAAAACAATATGGTGTTTTTTGAAAATTAAACCATGTAAACCTATTCTGGTACAACCTCTAAATACAATTATGAACCTGAAAATGAGCATAACATGAGGTCTTTGAGGAATGGACGGCTGAGTAGGGTGTAACTGCGTCGACAAGCCCATTGGTCATGTGCATATCTTCATTAAAACTAACACAATTATAGCTCAAAATAAGGTTTGATTAAATATCTACTGATTGACCCACGGGTAGTAATTTCTAGTGGATGGCATGTATTATTTTCTCCATGTATTAATAATTAACTTCATGAACTGCAAATAATACACAATATGTTTGTCTATTGCATGTAAACTGGGAAATCGGTATAGGGTTCAGCTGTGATTAAAGGTATCACAAATAATCTGAGAAAACTATATATATATATATAATTTGCAGGGGGAACTGATCTATATGAGCCTCTCCTCTCCCTGTCCTGCCTAAAGAGCTCAGACCCAGACCTCTGTTAGTCTAATTCTCCCTCTCCTGCGTGCTCTCTCACTCTCTTTTTTGCAGCTCTGAGGGAGAGGGATTTTAGGCAGAGAGACTCAGATGGCTAAGTGAGGATAATACTGTAATTAAAGAGAGAGAGAGCAGCAAGAAAGAGCAGGAGACGTGGACAGAAAGTGGGATGGGAGGGATAAAGCAGAGAGGGGTAGAGTGGAATCAAAAGAAGGCATACATGAAAGACTTAGTGGAAGAGAACATAAAAAAAATAAAGTCATTTTTATTACTCGGATTTAACCAAATCCACTGATGTCTGCAATGCCTGCAAGTGTTGTATTTTTGCCACTGCAAGAATACTTTGGTTTGTCAGTAAGCACTTTTGTGCCTCACAAGCAGGGCTTGATGTTAACTTTTTGAGGCACTTGTCCTTTGGACAAGTACATTTACATTTCACTTGTCCATGCACAGAAGTCACTTGTCCGGGTAAGAGGTTTAAGATCTTATAAAAATAAATGCCGATGCAGAAGTCGAACCGTTGAAAGCATCCAAACACTATCAACATTAATAAAATTCAGTTTAAACACTCTCTTAAAAGGTCTAGCTACTTTACAGTTGAATATTAGCTGATATTTAACTACGTACATTTAACCGATACAAATGCTGCTAATTCTTGCTAGGGGCACAGCTGCCGACGCTAGCTAGCTAACGTCACTTACTTGTCAGCCAAGTTGGGTTTCCCTGGGCAGACCCCGCAGAACATTACTCTTCTTCAACTCAGCTGTTCACAAATTTTCTTTCCATTTTTAACTTGTATGGTGCTGTTGTTGTAAGGTTAATTGTTCTTGGTGCTTTCCCTGGCAATTGGCCAGGCTGCGGAGCCTGAAGAAACATCACTCTCCACTCCAGTCTCCACCTCTGTTCTACTGAGGCAGGTAAAAATGTATGTTTAAACTGCGGGCGATTATTACTTGGACCGACTCCTGATTGGCCAATCAAAGCATTCTGAGTTGGACGCTGGTTTGACGGATTGCGAATGGATTCGTTTCAAATCGGTAAAATTAAAATCTGTAAAATAGACGTAATGAGTGGCACATAACGTGAAGTAACATGGCATTTTATTTTGTTTGAGTTTAACCGTTCTCTTCCAACGAAAAAAATCCACTTGTCCCGGACAAGCCTTATTGTCGAGCCCTGACAAGAATAAAAGATACGTTAAAATGAAAGAAGATAGAGGAGGGGGGAGGTTTCAGACGTTACACTGACTGGTGAAATTGGCCTGTCTGCAACCCAAGGATACACAACCCTTACATGTGTTTTATGGCGTCTGTGTGTGTCCTTACTTTGAGAGATCACTGACAGTAATTCCACTCCACTCAGCATAATTCAGGCACTTCACTCCATACATCCATGGACATCCTTAAACTTCAAAATCTGTATCATCACATATCTGTTGTTTTAATCTAGTTACCAAAAAGCAAGATACATTACATGTCCAGTGCTAAAATGTTGTGGCACTGTTCTCTGTGTGTTGAGTCATGGTGGCTTTAGTCTAAAAATCAACGACCTTCCACTTCCGGGATTGCTCCGTTGCCGATCGGATGTCCGTTACCATTCGCTTTCTTTCCGTTGGAATTTTAAACTCCGGTGAATTTATGAGGACTATGGTTAAGTGCTCCTCAGATATCTGCATGGTAAATTGAGACAGCTAACTAGACTATCTGTCCAATCTGAGTTCTACCAAAACAAAGTTCCTTCCCGGGGCTATTTTGCAGCGGCACCGTGGCTCCGTGCGCTAATATTCTGAAAATGTCCACCCACCTTCCTGTCTGGGCCAGAACTATTTACTTCTTAGCTTTATTGGCATGAATATTGAATGCATGTCTGTGGGTTTCCTTTCTGGTGTATAAATACTGTAATTCCCTATGGACATGGTCTGCAAAGGTAGAAGCCATTAGCAGTCTCGCTGTGAGCTGTGTGTCTATGTTTGTGTGTGCATTCCAGAGAGTTGAAGGTCAGGGAAAGGAAAGGCAAACACCATCACATTTGTCAATCAAGAACACGACAGAGAGAGAGAGAGCGTGATGTACTGATAACATTAGACAAATGGAGAGAGAAGACAGGAATCAGTACAGACGATGAATAATTGAAACCAGCACCAAGCTTACGTTGCGGTTGCAAAAAAACTGCTTTAAAAAGAACATCTCCACAGACACGCCCAAACACTCCGCACACTGTAACCCAGATTCACTCCTCTGATCTGGGTGTCTAAGTGTGTGTTTTCCTGTTTTTACCCCCTTCCTTGCTGCCTGTTCATCAAAAAAGACTTTTAAAGGCGGCCCAAGTAGCTTGTGAGTACGAGCAAACACTCTTACTAACACAGTCTCCAATGTTGCTTTTAGGCTTCCAAATACCAAATAAAGTTAGGGTTAATGTGGACAGAAAAATTCATTATATATAGTTTTTCATCTGTTAGGATGCCACATCATAGGATGCAGTGATATTTCTTTTCAACTCCTTTATATTTGGGCAGCATCTGCCTTCATCCCTGTGCACATTATTTTCATTACCGAAGAGTGATTCACAAAAGGAAATAAATGTATTACTGTGAAAATATAACTTGAAACCTTCGGATCTTTGCTGTGATATAGGCTAATCTCTTTATCTAATGCAAATTAGACGTCATGGGACTTAATAATACTGTAAAGAAAGAGAGAGAGCAGTGATCACATTCAAATAAACCATGAATTTATTTAAAGTCCATCAGTCATCAACGCAAATGCACCATGGGACTGTTGAGTATTTGTTTCCGCGTTCTCTTGTGAAAATGTGTCTAGTTGCTAGTAAACTGCTAGCCCGATATGGAACAACAGTGGTGAATAATCACGACTCTGCTGCACACCAACGCAGAGACGCTTGGTGACAGCCAAAACTCTTCATGTGTAGACATACACAGACTTGTTTAGCATAAGTGGAGGGATACATCTACAGAAATGACTCGGTTTTTATGTCCCTGTCACGTAATTTATGACATTATGTCGTCACCGTGCCATCTGTCTGTGTGAAGGCATGTTCTGTAAGCACAAGAGCCAATATGAATAATACATACTAAGGCAATCTAATAGTTTGCTAAAAATTTACTTTGTTGAAACGTCTACAACATGTGAAATATAAATATGGCACAGCAGTGTGAATGCTTACGAGCTGTGTTCAGACTGCTGTGACACACATACTTCTTAAGTATGTATCTAATCTGCACAGCCTACAAACTAAGTGTCATACCACTACTTGCTCATTGATCTCAGCATGCAAGTTCATAGCACATAGCAGCATCCTCCATCCTTAAAAAGTCAGATTTATGTGCAAAAAAATCTACTAATGTATGTGGTGTTGATCACAGGCGTGGGCAACTTTGTTGTTTAGAACATTTACCAAACTATTAGAAAATATGAATAGTACAATTGCCAACGACATGTCATCTGAGCAGACCCGTACTGTGACAGAAATAAAGAGTGAATGGTCTAATATGAAGTTTGAAGTCTTTCTAAAGCCATTTGTATGGAGAGATGGCTGGGAAACTTTCTATTCGAGTTGTGAACCATGTCAGAAGAAGCTAAACTGAAACTACAGCGTGCTGCAACAGGGCGAGAGATATTGCTCAGGCATCAGCACCATCACAAAGCCCTGCAGGGCTGAGTCAGGATAGAGGTCCAACAAAGAAGTACATTGATACAAAAACCCTGACTGGTTCACTCTGAATATAAAAGCCTAAAATAAAGGGCCTGCTCTAGTTAGTCCTTCATGTAGTAAATGGCTGTTGGGATGCGTGCCTGGAATTCACTGAGTAGCTTTTTGCCAAGTATTGCGATGCTGTCCTGAAACTCTGTGTCTCTTTGATAGCTACAGATTTCATTATCGTTCAAGAGCACAGCACACCCAGGGGCTGCATTTGCATGATGTGATTGGACACTGCTGGAGACTTCTCTAGTGTCTCTTGATGCTTTCAACTCGTGGTGGAATGCAATATCCCGGTGGTTCAGAGGTTGGAATTTCTGAAGTAGCATCACCTGCTGACCACCAGCTGAAACAGGCATCTGAAGGGCATTTTCTATATTTTTATCATGTAGGATAAAAGTTCTGCTCCAAACGTACAGGCTGGGTACCAAATTCAATCCTTTCTAGGCACCGACCGAATTGTCTCTAAAGTATCGAAAAAAATGCCTCGTCATTCAATACCTAAGGAGTAAATCTCATCAGCGTAGTGAGCATATTAGTGAGCCTATTCGCGTTCAGCATGCTTCTATCGAGATCTAATAATGCTTGTGATTGGCTGTTGAATTGGAGTTGAATAATAAATAAAAAGATGTGTGCCATAATGTGTAATGCTGTAATTTCTTTTTGTTTTATAAAATTGTTGTCGAAAAAAAGTGTAGTTTAGGAACCAGCATTGACGTCACGCTATTGGTATCGGTAGTATCGAAAATCTTTGAACGATACCCAGCCCTAATTAGAACAACAATGTTCAATTGTGTTAGACCGAGCACCAGCAACTTTGTAGCACAGCCAGTGAAGTCTGTGCATTAAAAATGGGAAGACAGCTTTGGGACTATGTTTCTGAAGATGGCCCTCAGCAGGGACAGTAGCATATGTGTTACAACTGTTGGAAAGCCTATACTAATCAGCAGTGAGCAATTCAGGACTACGTTAATGTTTTTATCCTCTCTATAAAATCCAATCTGTGCAGATAAAAAGTGTCTCTTTCAAAATAAAGGAAATTGTCAAATACAAGCCTTGAAATCTAACTATGCTGTATAACTAAGCTAAGTATATGGCAAATTTGGTGTGAATATGGGCCATATTTCTTTCTAAATAGCAGGCCATTATATTGATAAGGAAGATACAGCACCTCTTCATTTTAAGCAAAACAGTAATTTCAGATGGAATGCCTGAAGGTTGGCATAGTCCAAAAATATCTGTGCAATTTTGTGTAGATTTTAGTCTTGTACTGACGGAATAGAGTAACTTTCAAATTACTTTAATTACAGATATCCAATGCTGTACGTACCAACGTTTTTCCATGCTAATAGAAAATTTAATTTGAATATCTTATTTCTTTAGGTTTAATGAGTCATAAGTATTGCATTTTATGTTTTTATAGTCTGCCTATGCATATACTGTACACACGTACAAAAGTCATGTGTAAAGAGTTTTTTTAAGGTTGATTTCCAAACATTTCATCCAACAACAAAAAAGGAGTCCTAGCTCACGTTTTCAATTCCCGGATAATTCTCTTTAGAAAAGATTACTTTTAATCATATTTCTGGAATGTTAGACACCTCGCAGTGACAAAAAGACGGACAGGATGCCAGGATGTCACGCAACAAAGGTTTAAGGCTGAATTCAGACCCAAAGTATGACAGTAGCTAAGCCCCAAGGTCACCCTGGAAGAGATTTGTACCCTTTCATTTCCAGCCTGTCACATGCCACTGGGTTTGAATGAAAAACCTGCATACTCCTGGGCTTTAACGGCACATAGTTTGACACCAACTGCAGCATACAGAATGCAGTGTTTCCAACAAGAGAACAAAGGTTAAAAATAATGCTGAGCAAAACTCCACCACTCTACCGTCTAAAACAACCAAAGACAGAATTTTCCCAACATTTGTTCTCTACTGCAGCGATGAAGATAACCCAGGTCATTACAGAACATCAAAAAAACAGAAGCAGACACACGTGTGATCCATCTTGACCTTTTCTTGACATCCAGCCCGTAGTTGTTTAGACATTTCACATCACAAATGTCAACTTCATGATGGCGCTAGCAAAAAAATCAGGGGAACACTGAAATCTTCAGGATGCATTTTCTGGTAACCATGAATGTCTGTACGGAATTTTGTGCAATACCAGGTCGTAGATTTTGGGATATATAAGTGAAACGTTTGCCCTGCTGGTTGGGTTGGTGGACAGAAGTCTAATCTGCAAAGCTTTGTGAGGCAATGTTGTGCTAAAGAGGTTTCAGTTTTAATGCCAACTGCGGCAGAGTACAGCTGGGAGTAGGGCTTAAATCTGGCCCAAAAAATCAAGACCGACCCTACCCGAGCCCGTGCACGTTGTGTTTGAGCCTTGGAATGGAATCGCAAACCGATCAGAATGAAGAAACGTAAGACCCTATCTCCCTCAGCCGAATAGTGTGGGTAACAGATCAAGGCAGCAACATAATCAAAGCCCTGGAACCATATAGGAGACTTTCTTGTCTCGATCACCTAATTAATACTGTCCTTCCCCACGGTCTGCATGCTGACGCACTGGCAGACAACAGTGCTGCAGACAACACACTAATAGGCTAATAAAGTAAGGATTAAAAAAACACAAATGCTTGATCAAGGGCCCGGCCCGGCCTGAGGATAGCGGCGGAAAATAACGGGTCCGGTTCGGGCTCGGGCAGAGAATGTAAACTCTAGCTGGGAGTACAATTAAGACCAGCAACAAAACACAGATAAAGACAACAATCGATTGAGTGAACACATTACCCAGAAGCTATCATTATCATCTTAATGTAAGCCAAGACATTTGTTGCTCTCTGGATGCACTGCACAATTGTAAAAAGACAACCGTTTTCCAAATAAACTACCTTTGAACATAGGCAAAATATGGCTGGCATAGATGGTTTGTAAGAAATACCAGTTGCTCAAGTTAAATGCCAGATTAAACTCAGCATCTGCCGTTTCTTGTGCTACATCATTCTGGGCTGATTTTTAATTCTTTCCAGATCCTTATTGACCGTGGTTATAGGTCACCTTCGTGACTGCAATAACGAACAGCTGACAGTTTGTCTCTTCGGCATTGCTTTTTTGACAAAGACTAAAAAAAATGAGGTCAGATGCTCAAAAAACGTGCCTCGGCCTCAAACAAGCTTTGAATAATAAAAATCTTTGCTAGCTGCATTGCACCGCACATTTGTCCCTTTCTCCGTGCTCAAACCTGAACTCAAACAAAATCTCTGGCACACCTTAGACCGCAAGTTACCCAGCTGTGATGGATATAGCTGTCTGAATTACTGCCAAACTAAAGCCCTTCTCACACATGCACTGCAAGCCTGAACTTATCTAGACATCACACAGAGGATCTGTATGTGGAAACACAAGTGGCTGAATCAGTTGGACCGTACATCAAACAGACCCTGCCGGCTCCCTACTACAAACTGTCCGATTGAGCCCGTGAATAGAGCAGTTCATTGTGTGGAGAATTCACATCAAGCGAGTGGGCCTGTTGACGTTTCTATCAAAACCTGGGAAGAAAACAAACTTCAGAGGGTGGAGAAGAAGGGTGATTTACACAAAGACGGCAACGACAAAGCCTAACTTCAGAGAGATTTGGGAACAGTCGGTAAGGGGCCGACGACGAACTCGTCAGACAAATTTAAGGAACGGAAAGAGACTGCGCTGTAATCCGTGTCATGTCCTGCCTCCTGCAAGCTCTACCCAGGCGCCACCCTTTGCCTAAAGCAAACAGTATTCCCAGTAGGTGAGAAAGCTTCTGAGACAGACAATCTCCTGTTGTGTGCTAAATGTGAGAGACATAGGAGAAAAACGGCTTAACCAACTGACTGGCTGATATATCTGTGTATGTATTTATTACCGTTCAAGAGAAAATATCCAAGAGGCATATTTTTATATAGTATAAAGAGTATATAGTATAAAGAATAGAATCAAAAGTGGTATAAGTAGGGTTTTAAAAAGGACACTACCGGACACTAGAAGGGTGTTTACTTTACATATATATCTCAACATCCAGTTATCACTTTTGGCTCCAAGGTCTTGATACAGCATGTACTGGACAGCATGAAGACACAAAAGTGTGTGTGACAGTCACCAGAAGTCAAATAGAGTATCAATATAGACAGCCGTCCAGATACATTTGTCTTAACTGCCCACAAAAAGCCCAAGAATACTTCACAGTCCATGCTAATGCAAAGTCCAGCCAGCAGAACGGGACTGCTACTGTGATTGTCCTCAGCTGAATGATGAATACAGCTGTCTTACTGAATGACTCCCATGTGTGCGTACGCGTCACTCTGTGTGTACTGTGTGTTTTTCCTCTGAGTGTGTGTGTGACTTTACCGGGCTGAAGATGAAGGATGTGTTTCTATCTGAGCGACTTGCATGTTTATGTATGTGTGTGTACTTGTGTTTGTTGGTTTGGTTTGTGTGACTCTGCAGTGGTGAAAGATGATGGATGTGTATGACAGGTGTCTTGTAGGTGATGGATGGCTGGTATTTCACTGGTGCAGATGCTGCCAGAGTTTTCAGTAACTAGCTGTTTTTTTTACTGGAGTATATAAGTATTCAACTCAAGTGACAATTTGAATAAAGATAAGGTAAAAAGTGTTAACGATGCTTGTGGGGAAACTGGGTCAGAGTACTGCAAATAGTAACAGGATACAGCACACTCCGTGTGCTATTGGCAGTGTTCCCAGGTAGGATGTGCGGGACTAACTTACAGTACTTACTGTACATGGCAGAAGCCTCGGCTAAAAAGGGATAAAAATTAGGTAGAGTTAGACCTCCTGCACACTGGCTGCGTGGCGTGAGCGAGGCGTATCAGTTGCGTGGCATTGCATGTCTTTGCACACCAGAAATGTGTCTGACGCATCGCTGCCGCTAGCCTTGTCTGTACACATGTATGTTTCCCATTGATAAAAGGAAATAATAGTGTGTTCTTCAACCCTATATACTGATTTGATTACAGCAAAGACATCGTCGGCAGTATTGATGGCAAAATAGGCTACAGAATATTTCGTTCTGTATTGACAGGTGCAGTATTTGAAATATATATGTTCCCAGGTAGGATATGCGGGACTAACTTACAGTACTTACTGTACATGGCAGAAGCCTTGGCTAAAAAGTAGGGGTGTGACGAGACGCTTACTCCACGAGACGAGACACATCACGAGATTGGGTTCACGAGAACGAGACGAGACTTTAAATTTTTTTTTAAAGAAATCCTCAATGATGAAATATATGAATGGAAAATAGTTTTTTTATTCAACTGAAAAATCACAAAATGCAAAACAATTTAGGTGCCTTTTGAAATCAACTATTAATGATGAATGTTATTTAACTTTTTTTTTACTATTTTAATGAATCATATGCAGTAAAGGACATGCAAACACTGCAAAATGTTTTGTATAAAATCTACCAACTGGCTTCTGCCCTGTGAAATCTAACTACTTTCCACAAATCGAACATAAAAAAATAAACAGTATAAATAAAATAAATGTGTAAACAACAGAAAATGTTTAAATGCAAACAGTAAGTGTATCAATAACCAAAGTACTGCTCTCTCAAAATTACAAGTGCAAACAGAAACAATTTTTTTCTATAAGATAAACTACACAGAACAGCCTAAGATATGGTCATGTTATTTTTCAAGAATATAAGCATGTCGACTATTTCTGGCAGCAGTTGAGACCTTTGGGCAGTAACTATGTCTCCTGCAGTAGAAAAAACACACTCACTTGGAACTGAGGTAGCAGGGATGGAAAGGTATGCTTTGGCAAGTGGAGACAGCAAAGGATATTTAGGAGTTGCCGAAATCCGACATTTTCCACCACAGAAAATGGCCTCATATCAGCTGCAATGAAAACGCCTATGTCCCTCGTTATTGCCGTGGCTCTTGCACTTACCGGTGGCAGAGATGCAAAGGCTTTTAGAGTTGTTTGGCCTTTTAATGTTTTCGTCGCGGGTGCTGTAGTTGGTAGAGAGCTGTGGTGGTGCTGTAAGTGTTTTTGCATAGTGCTCGTGTTAGCCGCGGTATACGGCATTTTTTTCTTACAATATTTACATATTGTGTTCGTCTTGTCTGTCACTCTTTCGCCGTTTATTATTTCCACAGGAAAACCAAAATGTTTGCACACAAATGATTTAAAAGTGGCAGGGGGATCTTCAATAGTAATTTCACGCTCCATCACGCTGACATCACATCGCCTCACGAGACAACTTTTCACCTCGACGAGAAGTCTCGTCACGTTTTAATCTCGCGAGACCTCATAAAACGAGATCTCGTCACACCCTTACTAAAAAGGGATAAAAATTAGGTAGAGTTAGGCCTCCTGCCCACTGGCTGCGTGGCGTGAGCGTGGCGTTTCTGTTGCGTGTCGGTTGCGTGGCGGCTGCATGGCATTTTCTGTCTTTGCACACCAGAAATGTGTCTGACGTGGCGCCGCTGCTAGCCTTGTCTGTACACAATGTTTCCCATTGATAAAATGAAATAATAGTGTGTTCTTCAACCCTATATACTGATTTGATTACAGCAAAGACAACGTCGGCAGTATTGACGGCAAAATGGGCTACAGAATATTTCGTTCTGTGTTGACAGGCGCAATATTTGAAAATCGATCATTATTAATTATTATTTTTTAAATTACATTTATATCTGTATTTATGTCAAAACCTAGGGACTTTCAAAAATCAAAATGTAATTTATGAATCATTCAAAATGACATCTAAAAAAATCTTTTCTTATTCTATTTTGCCTGGAAACGCTTCCAACACGCTTGCATGTCGCGTGAAAAATAGGCGTCGGTCCTATTTCTAGCATGCATGCGTTTTTTCTAACCTGTTAACATGAGAACCGAAATAAAAACGGACACGCCACGCAGCTGACAATGCTCATCTTAGGTATGTAGCATCCACTGCTTCTGTCGATAAAACCATATCAGCAGCTGAAAACCTTGTAATTCCTGACTTGCAGCGGTTTGATTTGCCACCTTGCTGCAGTGATGTACAAGCGTACCCCAGGGTGTGTCAGTATTCTGTGACATCACTGTTAGGTGTGGTTACAGCTGCAACAGAGCACACTTCCAGCAAAGTCCAACCAAACCATTTAGTAGTATTGGGTTTGGTGCCCTGTAGTGCTTTTGACCATTGGTAGCACAATTAGAGGTCGACTGATAGTGGATTTTACCGATACCGATAGTTAGGTTGGGCCGTATTTGCCGATAACCGATTAATTAAACGATAGTATTTAGAATTGATACTGGATAAAACAGTTGACAAAATACATACATATTTTTCAAAAAAAGTCCAGAAGCTTTTGCCAATAATCAAAATAATAATGTCATGTTTATTCATATTACACCCACAGCAATGCAACACAAGCATGTGTGTTGTCTAAAACAGTTCTCCTACATATTTGGAGTCATCCAGTGAAAAAATAAACATAATGAGCATTATAATTCATATAAAGGACAAACTATTAACATTTCTTCAAAAAAGGCCCAAATGTATGCCAAATCTCAAAACAGTGACGCCATTCTTCTCTGTAGAACGGTTAAGACCTAGCCTGGATGCCAGCCGAACTTAGAAGTTCACATTCTGACTAGAATCTGAGTATGACCACGTCAGGCTAGTTTAGACCTAGCCTGATGTGGTCCTACTCAGATTCTAGTCAGAATGTGAGCGATTCTACACATCTCAATTCTCCAGCGGCAGCCACTAAACGGATCGTGGACGATTTGGGTCGGACTTGCGTTCATTTTTGTCAGCGTTTTAACCGCTTGAGGTTAGTTAGCCTACTGCTAATGTTTAGCGTCATCTCAGCCTCAAAGGCAAACAAACAAACATACTGTTGTGCTGTTCTTTCTCTACTAATGCAGCATCTATTCAACAAATGAATAACTTTTTAATGATATGACAAAATGGACTGCATATATACCTTTTTGCTGTCAATGCTTTAAACGCGCATCTGATGTCAGCCTTCTCCGACAGCATGTGTTCTCCGTGCAGCGCGCAGTAACACGTGTCGAAAATAAACAACACGAGGCATCAGTGATAGTTTTTATTTTGCCTCTAGAGGCCGCTATTGTAATGCATGATGCCAGCAGACCATTCTCAGCTCTCGTGTACTGTGTAATGAATGACAGCGCGCGCTTCTCAGCTGGTCCAGCAATGGACGCAACCAGAAAAAACTATCGGCATGGATTTTTGCCGATAACGATTGTTCCACCAATCAACTATCGGTGCCGATTCATCGGCAAAACCAATGAACTAGAGCCCTGCAAGCCCGACGGGGCCCGACAGGCTAAGCCCATTCGGCCAGGGCTCGGGCCGTTGTTTTTTTTTTTTTTTTTACAGATCGGGCTCGGGTCGGACTCTGGCTTATTTTAGTTTCTCTCCTCATTGTGCCGATCTTAGTAGCGTGTGACGTGTGTGTGTTTGCGTGTGTAGCAGAGACAGCGCACATCAGAGAGCGCGCGTCAGAGACAGAGAGCGCATTAAAGCGCACGGGTCAGAGAGAGCTTAAAAGTGATTGATGTTGGTCTAGGGTCGGGCCGGGCCGGGTTCGGGCTGAAAGAATTGCAGGTGTTGTCGGGCTGGGGTCGGGTAGGGCTTGAACACCACGGGCCAGGGCCGGGTTAGGGCTGGAGTTTTTGGCCCGTGCAGGGCTCTAGGAGTAACACGCAGAGAAACAAAGGCAGCGAAGAAGAAGGGTGCTAGGTAGCAAACATGGATGTAAACTATGCACAATTCAAAATTGATTCAAATCGATTTTGCAAAGGTTTTATGTGGAAGAAAATGAACTCCACATGTTTGTCAGATCTCAATGACACACAACGCGTTTAGGTGAGTAATATTAAATGCAACATAACCTTGTTTACAAGAAAGCTCTGCAAGGTCAGTGTTTCCCACAAAAATAGACTTAGTCCATTTGTGGTGGTAGCTGATGTGGAGGGAAAAACATGTTTTGCATTCTGATGTGATTTTCAATCACAATCCACACTCTTTTTTTTTTTTTTTTTTTTTTTTTTTTTTTTTGAAGTGGCTGTGTCTCAGACCTCGTACTTGCACACTTCAAACACTTACTTTTAAGTATATAGTGTAGATAACGCAAAAAAGTCAGTGCATTGGAAGTACCCAGATGACCCCCTAAAAACGGTCAAAAAGTTCAGTGTGGAATGATGGTACCCTACATGCACTAAACGGGCACCATCTTGACTACAAAGCGGCAGGGGAATACAGGCTACGGTATGCAAATGAGGAGCGTTCGGCTCAGCTCGTCGCCTCTCAAAATCTGACGAAAATCTTTTAAACTGACCTTTGTCGATCAAAAAAACAGACCGATTCTGCAATTGTATGGCCTATTTCTTGCTTAAAATATTTTCAGAAACACGTTTCAGTGAACTATTTTTGTAAAATACGAGTTTGTATTCCAAACAAGCCGCCATTATGGTCCGTTTTAAAATTTCGGGAGCACCCAGACCCACGTGACGCGTTCATCCAATCAGCTGCCATGTGTTGCGTTCGTCACGCTCATCCCACTCGTCATTTCCGGTAAGTGTTTTAACATAAGTTAACTTTTGGGACAATTATACTAACCATCAAAGGTGGGCACTACGGCAGTAAGTGGTCAGTGCATATTAGCAGTGTATTGACGGAAGAATGCGGAATGAGACAGCGCCTGTTTCTTTGATTGGGTTTGAGGGGAAGGGGCAAGGATGGCTCCTGACACAGTCCTACCTTTCCTTTTCCTACATTTCGTTACATATGTGCCTGCACATTGTGTCAATGACAATCAAATTTTATTTAATTGAGAGCGTGATTAACCTGTAGTCTCTGTAGTCTGTAGAGAGAACGTCAGTTTTCTGGACCCACAGCCAGCATATAGAAATTTCTTTCATGTGTACACCTGGAACTCCCAAACAGCGAGTATGTTAAGTCTGTTTCTTTCTGCTGTTGTTTTATTCACATAGAACCGGGCTGGTTAAAGGCCCTGAAAACCCACACAGGTGTTTACAGTTAATCTGGCTGATTGGACCTCTTCCTAGGACTGTGTGGGTCTGTATAGAGTGTCTCCTGTTAGCTCTGTTGCACCTGATAGGGCGGGACAAATGCCATTTTTATCATTCTTACTGGTAGATAAGATTTGTGACCACATATATTCCCATCTACGTTCCGGCTCACCTTCAACCTAAGCAGAGCTCTAATCAACCAGAATAATTGAAGACACCTGTGTGGGTGTTAAAGGTCCCATGGCATGAAAATTTCACTTCATGAGGTTGTTTAACATTAATATGCGTTCCCCCAGCCTGCCTATGGTCCCCCAGTGGCTAAAAATGGCGATAGGTGTAAACCGAGCCCTGGGTATCCTGCTCTGCCTTTGAGAAAATGAAAGCTCAGATGGGCCGATCTGGAATCTTCTCCTTATGAGGTCATAAGGAGCAAGGTTACCTCCTATTTCTCTGCTTTGCCCGCCCAGAGTGAGACTTAGTAGAAGCATGCTGCATGATTATTGGCTCACTGACTGATGAGATTTATTCCTTAGGTATTTAAACTGGGTATTGAATGATGAGGCGTTTTTCGATACTTAGGAGGCAATTCGGTCGATGCCTAAAAAGTATTGAATTTGGTACCCAGCCCTAGTGTTTAGAGGCTTTACAGTTAACTGATGTTATGCAGTGGTCCGCTGGAACAAGCGCTAAAGTAAGCTAATGTCAGCTATCGTAGCTAACGTTAGGCTCTATTTGAAAAGAGAAACACACTTACTTGTGGTTTGGGAGGTCCAGGGGAACTTGTGAATGCTGTTGCCATCGATGTATGGTAAAGGCTTACTGCGGTCAAGCAGTCAAAGTGTGCACGGAGAGACGGCGGCCACGGGGCTATTCACAGATGGATCCAAACAGAGAGACAAAGAGGGGCTGTATCAACGTGCTATGCACAGCTCTACAATGAAATGAGATTTTACCCATTTTAAATATTTAAAAAAAAATAGAAACACTGAAGGTATATTTAAGTTACTCTTAGTTACTACATTATCATCACACAATCAGTAGGCTGATATATAAATGACAAGTAGCTACACAGATATAGTTTTGCTGTATTTTGCTGCAGGTTAGCTTTACCACATTGTAATAATTGTATTTTAAGCTGCTAAAGCTAATTCAGACTAGTATTTATTATTCAATTTCTGGCTATTGAGGTATACGACTTTATTATCAACAAGTATGAGAAGAGCAAATGATGAATTTGACTCCTGAGTAACATTTGCGCTGAGGACGAGAAGCAATAAATTCCAGGCCAAAAGGTTTATCTTATTATATCATGTTCAAGATTTTTTATCTTTTGCCACTGTTTACATCTTCCTCCCTAATTTATGTTTAGGCTTACCCATCCACTTACTTTGATTAAATCAAAATGTGATTAAAAATCATTCCTACATCACTAGCAAAACGCCAGTAGCACTTCTCAAGTGTCAAGAACACAAAGAAGCCATATGTCTCAGAAAAAAACTATTTTCACTCTGGCAGACAGATGAACACAACACATAAAACAAGAGAGAGTGATACATGGAAAGTAGCACAGAAACCTGAGGGAATAGGATGTGATGAAAAGTACGGAGTGAGTGATCACAGAGGGAGAAGGAAGTGACAGGCAGAAGTTAGGAGAGGAAAAGAAAAGAGCAGTGGGAGAGAAACAAAGAGCAAGTCAGCCAGTCACAAGGAAAAAGAAAGAGGGTAAACAGAGCCTGAAAAAGAAGAGGGAAGAGAGAGAGAATCAATCTGCCATCGCAAGCTGGCACAGCCAGACTGATTACAGCTGCCTGCAAAACAGCCTGTGGGGTGGGTGTGTGTGTGTGTGTGTGTGTGTGTGTGTGTATGTGTGTGTGTATTGATCAGCCCCAACCCTTTGACTGTTACAGCGTGAGGTGTCCATGACTTCCCCGATCACTGATGAGAAGGACCATGCTCACCTCCTTGTCTCTCCCCCACATGCACACACAAACAGACGTGTTTGCAAATGTATAGCGTGAACACACAAACGAACACACACACACACACACACACACACGCCTCTTCATGATAGCAAGATTTTCACTCTGCTGGATTGCTGCCAATCGCTTGACTCAATTGTCATTAACAGAACCCAGAGAGAGAGTGTTGTACAACCACGTGTTGTATAGCGATGACTACAGTATAGAATCTACGTGACACCTATGTATTTAATATGTCATACTGTCACGTCTAGTCCCTGTGTCATGTTTCTGCGTTTAGTTGGTTTCATGTTTTCTGTTGGTTTTTCCATTTCCTGTTTTATTTTGTAGTCTGTCTGTTCTCTTATGTGTTGTCTTGTTTTACTTCCTGTCTTTTGGTTTTCCCACCTTTGTGATTGTTTGCTCCGCCCTGATGTCTCTCACCTGTTCCCTAGCCCTAGTGTCACCTGTCCCTTGCTTGCTCGTTTACTCTTGTATAGACCTTTTTCACGGCAGACATGTCATAGTAGGAAAAGCACAGGTGAATTCAAAACCATTAATGATGGCTGCATTCCACTTAGGAGAGGCCCTGGTATGGTGCATGCTGACTCACTGAAATAGCTCACTGGGACACTTGATGGAACTGAGCCATCGTTAAGGTTATCAATTTCCGCTGTGCTTTTCCTACTATGACAAGTCAAAGTGTTTGCTGTGAAAAAAGTCCATTTAGTATCAGTGTTTCCTTGACACATACTGTATGTATAAGGATGTTCTTTAAACTACTTTGGCAACATGTTTTCTTTGTTCATGCCAATAAAGCAAATTGAATTGATATAGATTTTTTTTAAACCTTTATTTAAAAACGTATAAACACCAAACCAAAAAACTAACTTTCCATCACAATAAATAGGGCCACAGAAAATATTGCACCTAAACCACAGGTAATTTACACTAAAATAATCTCATCCCTACCTAAATATACTGTCTAATATTAAATCATCAGAGAGAAAAGAGAGAGAGAGAGAGAGAGAGAGAGAGAGAGAGAGAGAGAGAGAGAGAGAGAGAGAGAGAGAGAAACAGCACCCTGGGGTGCTTTCTGACTTTGTCAGGGGTGCCTCAGAGCATGTTAGCGGAGCAGAGTGCAAGCATAAGCAGGGACAATTTTGGAATGAGCGCAGAGAAAAAGGTTTAAATGTTGGAGCTAAAACAATACAACAATAAAGTATTATGAATATGAAAAAAGGATAATACAAGTAATAAAATGGGTTGATGATAATAAAAAAACTATTTGAAGACAAAAATCCATAAAACAATGATGAGAAATAGACACTAAATATCAAATAATAACAATGATGTTACAAAACGGTGAAATTAATTAATAGCAAAATCTGAAGACGTAGCACACAACCACTTGTGTTGGCTGTTCTATGGAGTCTTGAATGAAAAAAGGTTGAGAAATACTTCTCTAGTCTACTGCAAAAGAAAGCAATGGTGAGACACTGGAGAATAAATAAGGGACAATCTATGGCCGAGTGTTTCTCTTACATTCACAGAGACCATATGCTCGGCTTTCTAGGCTCTCTGGTGAGTGTAAAAAGCTATGGAACGCTATGGGATAACTTACTTACTGCTTGGATGGAAACCTGGCAAGTGAGATGACAGCTGTAGCGAATAACATAAGCATCACCGCATTCAATTCGGATTCCTTATTCCAAGGCAGACACACACTTTGTTTTTACTGCTATGACAAGTCACTGTCTGGTTAGCTAGATAACAAGCCAGAGCTAAAAATCAACCAGATTATTTTAAAAGAGCAGAAAATAATTACAAAATGAAGAATGAATAAAGACTTTCAGAATAAAAGCATAGTGCTGCAGTATTGTTAAAGTGAGCTTTAGTGAGCATCATAGTGAAATGCAATATCTTCAATGATTTAAGATTGTTTTGAAGATTATTCTTTCATAATCTGTTTTTTTTTTCTTTGCCTGTCTCCTCTAACTGGTGATAAAACAGGACAGGCTCAAACATGGAAAGACATAAGCCTCTTGAAGATGCACATAGAGGAATAATACGAGAAAAATAGACTCTTTTTAAATGTATTAGTGAAGGTTCACCCTCCCATGATACACACACACATTGGAAACAGACCTGTACTAACCTGAACAGGAATCGCACATTAAAAAACACAGACACATAACTAAAATTCCCTGTAGTTGTATTTCAATCATTATTTCACGCCGAGAGAAAAAAATGCTTTGTGTGTATGTGAATGTGTGCAATTGTCTGTCAGTTTGAATAGCTGTGTTTGTTACCTAACTGCCATGTACCGTAAGTGTGTGTGTTTGTCTTGTGGAATCGGGTTAAAACATGGATTAAATGAAAGGAAATGAAAGGCAGTTAATTAGGAAAAACTACTGCTGGCAGAAATACAAACTAGTCTATTCTACCCTTTCTGCTCTGTTTAGCCGCTTATAATTGATTCACTGTTTATTGAAAGAACTGTGTATATTTTGTTAATTTGTCCGTTCAGTCTTATTTTATAAGTGTATTTAATTTTGCTCTTTCCATTTGCATTCTTTTTTATTTACCCTGGGTTTATTAATTTCTTTTATGTTCTGCGTTCATTTTTGTTATTACATTTTTTTAGGGTTATGAACTAGAGATGGTATCGGATTGGTGCATAAACTCCAGTACTTCCCGATACCAGCGTTTTAGGCAGTATCGGAGCCGATACCGATACTGTTATCGGTATCGGAACATCTCTATTATGAACAAGGCTCCAGGAACAGTGTTGGGCTGTGTGGTGATTTTGTAATAGTGGCCACAGTCAGAACTGCAGTTCAAGCAAAGCAGTTTCAGCAGACAAACAGTCTTATATAGGAAATGCTGTGTCAACTATTGAAATCTATAGAAAATGGTGTGATTTCAAAATCTACCTTTATATTTTATTACAAACTAGATACAGAAATTAGCCAATAACATAAAACAATATAAATTTCTAAAAAAAAAGATCTAAAAAGGCCAAACAGACATCCTACACACACGCACATACATCCATATACAAGACATACTGTAGATATTCACATATATCATGCACTTACTTAGCAAAGCCTTTAAGTGCTTTACTTGGTGCCATTTTATCTAAGAGTGTAGGCCTATGTGTTCTAATGATTGCAAAGCTCTTACAAAGAACAAATCCAACTGCATCTGGGTTTAAAGCACCACTTAAGAAACAGCAAATTATCACAAGTGCTATGAATACTCAGATAAATTTGACGCATGAAAAGTTGCTGTCACCTGGTTTACTTTGAGCCCCAAGTTGGTACAGAATCCAGCATTGGATAATGAAAACACATTGGGATAAGAAAAAAAAAAAAAATAAAGATCCATCCATTTTCGTACCTGTGGACGGACATTGATGGTGCGCATTTGCCAAATAGGAGTATTTTCCCAGCCAGAAACTACAAACAATATAACTTTTTTCAGAAGTAGTAAAATTACCTATGTATGAGCAGGATTGTACTGTATGTCGCGATCACACTCTACGGGCCTGTGAAAACGGTCGCTGTTGGTGCATCAGATGTTGAATCGGATTCAATGTCGCCAGGGCATGGATGAGGCGCAATTATGGATCCCACTGCAGTTCTAGGCAAGACCCGCTCTAAAGATTGGAAAAAATGGCGTAGACCTTAGAGAAGAAATTAGGGCTAGCTTGGTCATTAGCTTGGTCACTAACAGGACAAAAGGTTCAATAAGTTTTCAAAAGAGACGTGTATGTAACCAAGACAGAGCTGAATATGCGCCACATTGTTCAATTTGATGGTTTCGCAGCATAGTCCCCCCCACCTATTTAGCTTATTGTCGTCAGGTGGCAATGGAGTTCTGTTACCAAGTGACTTCTTCGAATGTCAACATTACAATAATTCCATAGAAGGGCAACAGTCAGTTGTCATGTGTTTTTATAATACAGTATTCTCATAATCTCTCCTGGAAAATCATTTAATTTAGAAAAAAAAAGTCTCCACTGGTCACAAAGCCAATGAAATAAATTCCACATACAGTATGCTGCGGGTGAATCAGGGTCAGGTTGCCATGTAAGTCAGTGATTTGTTTTCAGGGCCTGTTTGTTGCTCGTTTAAAATGTCAGATTACTGGCGGGATCACAGAAAGTGTGCTTTGATTTTCCGATTCATTATGCAGCGATGTATTACTAATGCCTTGATCGATGAGAAGAGGCACATCTGGGAGCATGGCTGCTTCCAGCTCACCCACTGCACCTATGATAATGACGCTATTTAAGATCCCATCATCGTAATCGATCATAAACTGCAGTCCAACCATTTTCCTCCTATGCTTGTCCTTGAAGAGGTAACATAGTGATGTGAATGGTTCTATCTTGTTCTTTTGTGCCCTTAAGCAAAGCACTTAACCTCCTATTTATCTTGTTGAAGTGCTGTAAACAAACACACCTTTAACAGGCTACACATATTCATATTTATTCTCCAGCCACCGTCACTATGTTTTTAAGCTCAGGGTTTCCCCTCTCAGAGGGCACAACTCTGACAGAACAGTTTCCAAAACAATATATTAGCTGTGAGGTGCTTTTTAAGAGTTTTACCTTGTTCTCCAGACTTTGCTGTATGTCACAAAAGTGCAATAAATAGAATATGGCACTTATGGTTGTGTTAACAAAACAGTCTCACACATCCTCTCATTCCCTTATCTGTAAACACATGCTGGTTTTCTCAGGTAATGAACTATGTAGTGGCATCTACCACTAGGCCTGTCCATTTGTATGCGTGTTTGTGTGCATTGTTGCTATGATGGAGTAGCATTCTCTTTCAGTGGTATAAATGATTAACATTCAATAGACGTACTGTCCCAAGAGACGGAGGGCATTGGATGAGAAAGCAGCAGAAAGAGAGATGATGATCTTGGTGTGAACCTCTCCTTCAAAAACCATGTCAATCAAATCACCAGAAGTGCATTTTTTCATCTAAAAGAAAATACCTCGTCTTAGCCCATCACTCTCCTTCTCTTCTGCTCAAACCTTGATCCATGTCTTCATCACTTCTAGGATTGACTACTGCAATAGCGTTTCTTACGGTACACCAGTCATAAATAAACTCCAGTACATCAACAACTCTGCTCACACGTTCACGCTCTCGTGACCACATCGCAGCGGAGGGAGGGTCTGGCTAGTCCACACAGCAGTCCGAGATGGGAGAAAAACGTGCTCTGGTTTATTGGCATTTCTTTAAACCAATCACAATCGACATGGGCGGCGCTAACCGCCGGACGGAGCCCCGGTTTGGTGGAACATGTGCTCACATTCAAAAGTTGTTTTACTCGTGCAACAGAAAACTCACACCTGGGTGACAGATCCTTCTCCGTAGCTGCCCCCTCCCTCTGACACTCTCTCCCCAAACACACCAATCTGTCCGTGTTCAAATCACAGGTCAAAACTCACCTTTTTAGAGCGGCTTTAATTGTTTGATTAATGTGTGTGAATGTTTTGTTTGTGGGTTTCTGTCTTGTAAAAAGCACTATGGAATTAAAAGGCATTATTAGTATTATTATTATATAGAGAAAAGATAGAGAGATGGCAAGGAAGGGACAATGATATGAGTGAGAAAGAGAGAGAGAAAGACATTGATATCCCACCCACAAAGCCCAATAAGTTGTTCGATCTCACCAGAGCATGCAAATGGAATCAAATCAGCACCTGAAGTAAAGAGAGCAAAGACAATCTGTATAAAACCAAAAACACTCAGAGTTTGGTGCACAATCTTTAGTATGAAAACAAAGCTTTTGGATTTAATCAGCTTTCTCTGACTGCAAGTAAGCTAGGCTAGCTAGGATCCATTTTGTCTGTTAGCAAGCTAGGCTGTCTCGCTTCCTTTTTTCAAATGGGAGCTAGCCAATCTATCTTGGTAGTTTCTACTTTCTGAGTAAAACACAAACGTAACTGCCCAATATGGTTTCCCAAATGTTAAATGTTGTAAAGGACAGATAGCTTAAGGGGTCGGTTACCCGTGCTGGACTTGACGTTGAGAACGAGGGAGGAATCACTTTGTCAGGTGGTCAACATTTGTGAGCTGTACAATACAAGGGGGTAAGCTTCGCTTCAGAACTCGAACCTCCGATGGCGCCATTTTGTTGCTACAAAGGTATCACCTCTTGTTAGCATTCCACTGACCGCCTTTTTTTTTTTTACGTCACTTGACTGCGAATAACTTTACATCTGAAGCGTTTAAAGACTCTATTTGTCCATTGTTTATTTCTAAAGAAACACGACAATGTATAAAAGGCTCCATTACCTTGTACCTCACATTATGGCTCCGTAGCAGACGTTTTTGTAAAAATAAGCTAACGATTGTGTCATAACCAAGTGACTTACTGTCGCACAGTAGAGGAATTACCGTATAGTACAGGAGAAGCTCGCAGGCAGTTTCGACTTACATTAGTTGTTTAGGTTTAATTACTAATGTTAACTAGCATGTTAGTTAGCAATAATTAGCCTGTGCTTATGTTATCTCCTTACATATACCTACGTTCTCCGTCTCTGTAAGATTGGGAATGATTGAGATTTCTCTTGGCACAGCTACCAGAAGACTTACAACTTTCAGACACGTTGCTCACGTCACATTTACGTTGTCTCTGTCAGTTGGAGGCTGCGCAGTAAAGCAAGAGATCACCGGAAAAGTGCTTCTAATAGCTTTCACTGGTCTCCGTCCAGAGCAACGGGGTCTATTGGTTCATTATATATATGTCAATGGTATAATACGACGTATTGCAGGCCAGTTCTCAGATGTCAGTTGACCGTTGCCATGAGACCATGGGAAACGCCCACCCAGGGGAGCTAAGGTGCTGTCCAAGAAGAAGTTGTCCAGAAATGTTTTTATCCGGTTTTGAAAATTTTAGAATGTATGAACAATAGCTGT
This sequence comes from Perca flavescens, assembly GCF_004354835.1. NCBI lineage: Eukaryota > Metazoa > Chordata > Actinopteri > Perciformes > Percidae > Perca > Perca flavescens. The sequence continues at coordinate 9,452,511 of NC_041350.1, read as the reverse complement.
AAAACTACCCATTTAAATTTTCTCATTAAATGTCCTGACGTGAGAAGGACTGACTTCATTGATCGGTTAATGTCCGTTTATATATCTTGCATACAATTTCCATTTTGCATAATTAATGATGTGTTTTTAAGGCCAGCTCACCCTGCAGGATGCATCTATGGAGAATGTCCCCAGGAACCAATTTATGTTGAGTGATTCGTACAGCCATTTGAACTTTGCAACAGAGCACCTTTGGGTCCCACTTTCGTCTCTGAATGGCTCTATGTCAACAAGAAGCAGTGGCTATCCTCTGTAAGCCAGCACCATGCAGCAATTTCCTGGAGCAATGTGACACAAAATCCTATTTCCCACTCTACAGTGGTTAACAGGATAGAAGTCTCTCTCTCTTTCTCTCTCAACTGCTTTCAAGCCTTTTTTTCTCACTTCAGTCTATGCTCTCCCTCTCTTTCTCTCCTCCTCTTTCTCTCCTGTTTCCTTGTATTCCTCTTCCTCTCTTAGCCTTGCTTTCATCAAAACCCTTATACTTGTGCTTATCTTCCTCCCTGTTACGCCTTCACTATTCTCGCTCTCTCTCCGTCTGTCTGCCCTTCCCTATCCTTTCCTTACCTCTTTCTCATATGCCCACACAAAGCCAGCTAAATCGGGAAAAAAATGCTGTTCACATGTGCAAACAATATGCATAGCATAGTGTATATATAGAGGTCTCCATCTACACTGAAACAATAAGAAAGCAGCTGAACGTCTTTGTCTGTCCTCTTTTAGTCGTTAATAAAATTGTGCACCACAGCCAACATCTGGTAAAGAATGTGACACAAAAGCAGGTTATTCTGCTGAGCCTTAGATGGTTACCACTCTGTCCTGTCTTGCTGTGTCTTGCAGCCCAAACCACGAGTTGTTTCTAATTTAAGTAGGTTTCGGTTATCGGAAAGAGCACAGAAAAGAGAGCAGAAAGAGCATCACATTTTGAATTACGATTTGTCATATCCTCTTACATCTCGGGCCACTGCTTCTATTAGTTATACTAACTTTGTATTGAAAGAAAGTAATTAATGGGGTCTTGAAATGTGGCTAGAGAGAGCAAAACAGGTCCAATGGGGCAGAAACATGAGCAAGAAGATGACCAACGAGGTTGCAACCAAATCCTTAGGTTAGTCAAACTTATTTTAAAGAGAAAACAGTGGAGATCGACGGTTTCCCTGTGCAATGTGGGATTATTACTGATATACAAATAAACATGATGAACATAAGTTGACCCAAAGGGCTTTATAAACAAGGAAGATGGTTTGACATCTACCTCGAAAGACAACATTAAATAGATACAAAGGTACATAGCAAACAACAATACAAAATGTAATACTAGACACCAAAGTCAAGTAGAGAAGACTGACGTTAGGAGAGGAGGAGCTGTTGTGAGGATGACCTGAGAGACCTGGGGGCAGAATATGGAGTTAGCGGCTCAGTCATTTATTGTGGAGATAGTCCATTTAAGGCTTTAAAGACAAATAGAAAGATTTTAAAATCAATTCTGTATTTGCCAATGCAGGTGAGCCCGAACAGGAGTGATGTGTTGGCTTTTTCTAGTACCAGTTAGAAGTCTAACAGCTGCATTTTCTCTTTCTCCATTTTCTCATTCTCTCTTTCCCTTTTCCTCGGTTGCGTTTTTGTGTCCTTTCTTCGTTCACTTTTCCTTTGGATCAACTGTGTTGTGTGTAAAGTGCTGTACAAATAATTTAGTTGAGTTAGGTTAGGAGTCAAATGAGATTGTCTGTTGAACTCTGCTGCTACACAGACCCAGATCACTAGGAATTGTTTTCCAACAGTGCAGTTTCTCTTGCCCACAATGCAATCTGAGGCCATCTTTTTCAGATTCATCCACTCTGAAGGGCGTTTTTCTTTTTTTTTTTTAAAAACAAGCTCCGTTTTCCATGGAAAATGCCAGCTTTGTGTGGATGGAAGCCCTAGATTTCATATTTATCCAGCTTAATGTGGATGCACAATTTACCTCTTTCCACATTTTCCATTTTTCCCGCCCTCTATATTGCACAACGAGAAACCCCACGAGTAAAAAGGCTTGATGATGTTTGAGGAATCAGCTTTCCAATTTCTGTATGTGCGAGTGCGTATGTGTGTATATGAGAGAGCGGGAAAAAGAGAGAGAGCCGATGCATTGTCAGACAGGCCCGTATGGAATCAAAGCCTTTTTAGTCAGCTTGTTCGGATAGCTGTGAGGGTCGTATGGGCATGTGTGAGGGAACACTAAGGGTCTGTCTGGAGAATTGCAGGCCTCCAGGACAATAACTAAAGACACACACACACACACACACACACACACACACACACACAAATAGACCTCTGGTTCTGTGTGGAGGGGTGTGAGAATCATATATGCACAAAAGCATTCCGTACACTTAAATTAAAAGGAAATATTGATCTATTTTTTTCCCCAATACCACAGATGTTTCTGATGCTTTGTAAGAATGGATAGGCAATAACAATGAATGTAATGACTTTAATGTAAACTGTCTCTGAATCCCAATGATTTATGTACCTGCTTTCTAGGTACTTTGCTATGAATATGAATATTTGAAGAAAAGAAAAAAAAGGGAAGCACAGTGAAATATTAGACCCTGAGGCGATCCCGACACAGACTATATTTTCTAATAGAACAAATCGAGTGAGTCATAAAAATCCACTCTGATTTCTCGGGCCTGTTTTTGAGATCCTCGGATATAGAGAAGAGGCTCATTAAAACAGATTCAACGTTGAATGCAATAAGACATGAATTAAAAAAAATAAAATAAAAATCTGCTGCAAAACAAACCACAGACTTCACATCCCAATCCATTCATCTAGGTACCACTTCAGTGGCAAGCACATACTTGCATCTACGCTCTAATTTTAAAAATGGATCATCTCAAAACAAATGCAGTGTTTAACAAGATCTGCAGAATATTATTGATATGTGATGGAAAGCGGCATGAACAGACTTGTTTGGACAAAGTGTGTGTGTACTCGTTTACTGAGAAACTGTGAGGGGAACTAAACCGATTTGACAGACTATGCCTATTTTAGACATCATGAGCAATTCTAATGCAAACTAAATGTGCATGTAATGGTAACTCTATGTGCGACAAGACGTGCCCAGTACCACCCGATCCCACTGAAATAGCATCCAACAACTGCAGAAAAACATGGCCAACAGTTCACCCTAACACCTCCGAAGCAGGTCACACAAGCCGCTGCTCCATTCTCCCAGATTATAACGGATGACTTGAAGAAGAAGAAAAAAGGTGCTGCTGAAAGACACTTTGTTTTTGTTTAATCCCTAGAGAGATTGTCAGGGTGTGTTTTTTTTTTCTCCAAGGCATTCAACCAGTGATAGTATTTTCCATTAGAATAGGGATGGAAAAAAAAAAAAAAAGGGTACACCAAACAATCACTGACACAGGTGTTGTAGGGAGAGATCATTTCAGAATTTCTGAAAAAGAATGGGACACGATCCTCAGAGATGTCAGAAAAATGGCCAAACCAGACTTGGTTGAGTTACTTCAAAGATGATATTGTACATCTATTCGACTCTAAAGAGGGCTTTATTGGAAATGTCAAGATTTTTTTTTTTTTAATCAAAGTTATTCAATACCTTCAACATTTTTGACACACACCTATGCCTTTCTCTCCTGGCCTGCATGTGCTCCGGAATCCCTTTTATCCTTAAATGCTAAAACATACACACTACCGGTCAAAAGTTTGGGGTCACTTAGAAATGTCCATTCCACTCCATTACAGACAGAATACCAGCTGTGTTTTTTAACCAGGGCAACAGTTTTCGGATTACATTATGTGCTTGCATAATTGCAAAAGGGTTCTCCAATGTTGTAGAAGTGGCTGATAATGATAATGCAATATCTAAATTACATTGCCCATTATCAGCAACCATTCATCCAATGTTCCAAATGCACATTTTTGTTTACTAATCGGATATCATTTTGAAAGACAAACTGAGAAAACATTGGAGAACCCTTTTGCAATTATGTAAGCACATAATGTAATCTGAAAACTGCTGCCCTGGTTAAAAAAAAAAAAAACAATGCAACTGATCTCAGCTGGTATTCTGTTTATAATGGAGTGGAATGGAAATTTCTAAGTGACCCCAAACTTTTGACCTGTAGTGTATGTTTTAGCATTTATCCAGAGTTCTGCTAAGATTGTCTTTTCGTTTCATTTCTGCTTTTGTGATATCACACTATATTAAACATAATATAGATATTAAAAACCAGAGAGCCTGTACTGCCAAAACAGTGGGCGATGCTTTGATGTGTCACCATAAATCTGTGAATGCGTTTTCAACCTCCCGGTAGTTCCCTGTCACAACGTATGTGTTTTTTTTCTCTGTGGGTGTATGTATGCGAAGATGACTTCATGCATGCCTGCATGCAAAGGGTTGTGCGTGTGCCTGTGACTCCACAGTGAACCGGATTTTGTTTTGATGTTTCTAACAAGCACCACGTGAAACTATGCTTTCCGCTGTGTGTCTTATTGTGCATCTGTGTGTGTCAAAAGCAATAAGACAAATCCTAGAATACCACTGATAACTCTTTGTAGAGGCAGCTTCAGATGATGCAATGCTAATATGGTTAATTAATGTGTGTGTGTGTGTGTGTGTGTGTGTGTGTGTGTGTGTGTTTATAATATGAGCAAACTAGACAGAAAGACGACATAACATACTGTATAAGCACTTACATTTGTGAGAACATTTTTTTAATATTTCTCACATTATTAAAACTCCCAAAGAAAATATGAGGATATAGATATAGGAGAAGAAATTTGATTTGTTTTGTTGGTTTATCTCTGTTTAGACTGCAGTATCGGCCTCTTAAAATGCACATGTTAACCTGTAAAATGTCTCTTTTATGATAGCCCATTTCTTTCTCCAGAGTTGCATGCAATACATTGTTTTCAGTGAACTTATAGTGAAGAGTAGTGGATATGTGCAATATATATTCACGTAGTCACACTAAAGGGTTTGTCTGTTGATGAACCAAAGTGTGAAATCAGATTTACCGTTTTTGACATATTTTAATATCATAACGATCCCCTTGAAAAAGCAACGTTTGCATTTCTTTTCTGTCAGCAGTTTCAAAGTAAAGACTGGTTAAACAATATTGGGATTCCAACTCTTTAGCCATAACAATACTCAGAACTAAGTACTTTGAGGATAATATATATATATATATATATATATATATATTTATTTTTATTTTGGGCATTTCTGCCTAATTTTATTTGGTAGTGAGAGAGACCATGGTACGGGCTCTACCCGGTGAGCTACAATACCAACAGGGCGCCCATACTCCTGCATATATGAAAAGAAGTTGCGCAAGACCTTTTGTAATGAAATCTAAATGAAATTTGCGTGAAATCTGATGAATTGCCTCACACGATGTCACTTGAGTGTGTGGAGTTGGAAGCCCGATCCTCAGCCCTGCTTGAGGCTTGCGGCCCAAGGCTACGTTACCAGCTAATAGCACAACACACCTGGATCTCCAGCCGAACGGTCTGCGGTTGGGTTGCATTGTAGGTAATGTGGGTGCCAGGTTTTGACAAGGAAGAAGAATGCATGGAAAGAAAAGAAAGACGATATTTTTGGTACTGCTTCGTTCATTTTTATTCTTTTCTTTTTGTGTCTTTTGTGAGTCCAGGAATGCAATGCTAAATCGGTGTAGTACCCTTTTTTTATGCACAGTTTATATTAGGCTACATATGGCGTCTCATAGTATATTCATCAGCCAAAACCTCCATTCCCGCTTTCCAGCTGTGATACGAGCTCACGCTTAGAGTTGAGACAACAAACAAAAACGGTATATGCTCTGTACATCCTCAGTATTTAAATATAAATCCATTTAATGCGGATTGGCTGTCTGAATGACTTTGGTTATGGTTCACACATTGCAACACAATGGATTATCCTCGCCAGCCGAACAACAAAGACTCATGGAAAATATAATACAGCGCAGTGTAGTATATTTAATATGCACAATCTCTCTCTATGACACACGCACACCGATAACCTCGTGCATGTTTTTCGTCATGTCCTGTAATGCACTGTGACGGACTTTTGTGTGTATTAACCAGGTGTGTGTGCATGCTTTTCAGACTGTGTGCACACTCACTTTTCTGTCCGTCTTCATCTAACTGCTTGTGGCACACTGTGTTCGTGTATGTACCGATGCCTCAGACTGTGTGGGTGTTATTGTATGTCTGCATCTGTCTAACTGGTTGTGACACACTAGTCACATGTCTGTGTACTTGTGTCTTGTGTGTGTAATTTTCAGACAATGTGTATGTTTTTTTCTGTATGCGTGTATGTGTGTGTGTGTGTGTGTGTGTGTGTGTGTCTAATCTCTCTACGCTGTGTTAATTTATGAAGTCTGCAATGATTTGACTGTATGTACCAACTCCCTCATCTAGAGGATTGATAATTAAATCTCCCAAAGTTAACAATGGCACAGACACACACACACACACACAGACACACACACACACACACACACACACACACACACACACACACACACCAAACGAGGTAAGAGAGAGACCTGTGGAAGTGAGAGCGTGTATGTGAAAAGAGAGAATGTGCAGGAAGAAGAGAGTATTACCTGGAGGAAGAGGTCAAGAAATAAAAGGATTAATAAAGGCTGAATTAGGAAATGAAGGAAATATGAGGAAAACGGCACAAAGGAAGGGCAAGAAAAAGAGATTATGATTGAACAAAGAGTTCAAGTGAGTGAGATAAAACTCTGAGGAGAGAAAGAAGGGGAGAGAGAGTGAGTGGGAGGATCATGGGAGCGGTGGAGACAGACAGAGCGGGTTTAAAATGCCAGGAGACAGTGTGCGGTAAATAAAAAGCTCTTTATGGCCGGCTGAGCGATTTAGTGGATTATCCCTTTACAAAGGTCAATGCTGGTTTGGAGCACGACCAAAGAAACAACAACAACAATGACAGAACGAAAACAAGAAAAAATAAATGAAAAAAAAAAAAAAACCTTGCAGACTCAAGCTGTAAGTGGCAGCCGTAAACAAATACGACAACAATGACAGCGGCTTAACAGACAGCGCCGTGACGAAGTGAAAAATGATGTGAAAGCGAATGAAAATGCCCTGTTTAAAGAAAAAGAAAAAAATAACAAGCTTAAAAAGTTTAAAAAAAATAATCCCAATGCCCGAGCGTCAGCTGCTGATGAAAATTGAGAGTAATGCAGCTGGACACAAAAGGAGATACACGGGGCTTATGACAGCCTGAGGATGTTTTACTAGAAGATTTGCATAATATGTGTCGTTCTGTGGTGTTACTAGGGGTGGAACTGAGCCAAAATGCACTGGAATGCCATTCTGAGACAAAATATTTAGAAAGGCATTCCCCGCTGAGATTTTGGTAATTTTGCAAAACTTGGTAATGGGTTTCATAGCAAACAAAACTGCCTTGTTCACAAGTCAATTTTATTGATATAGCGCCTAGTCTATATCCACGACC